>NC_082713.1:106739009-106876509 GCF_030144855.1 Hypanus sabinus
AGCAAGTTTCTACAGATGTACGAGGAAAAGCATCGCCGTCTGGTACGGAGGGGCCACTGCACAAGATCAGAAAAACCTACAGCAAGTTGAAAACGCAGCCAGATCCATCATGGGCACTGGCCTCCCATCACCGAGGACACCTTCAAAAAGTGGCATCCAACAGTTAGGACCCCCATCGCCCATGACATGCCCTTTTCTCATCAAGGAGGAGGAGTAGGAGTGTGAAGGCACACACTCAATGCTTCAGGAACAGCTTCTTCCCTTCACCGTCAGATTTCTCAATGGACAATGAACCCATGTACATTACCTCACCTTTTTCCCTCTCTTTTTCACTACTTTCATGTAATTATATATATATATATATATATATATATATATATATATATATATATATATATATATATAATGTGTGTGTGTGTATATATATATATATATATATATATATCTTAATTTATAGTCTTTTAATTAGGTAATGCACTGTACTGTTGCTGCAAACCAGCAATTTTCACACATATGCCAGTGATATTAAAGCTGAATCTGATTCTATTCTACCCACATTACCATCTACTCCCCTAGATTTTACCCTTTATCCACTTTCTGCCAGCCCAGCATCCGACCATGGGTATATCACATCTGCATTGCTAATCTTTGAACATGGAGCAGAGACATTGACTGTGGCCTGACCTCTAATTCCTGCACATCCCTGTCCTTAAACCCTAATCTGACCTCCTAACTCCTCTTGCTGCCTCCAAAACCACACTTACAAATCTAAAAAAAATTAAATATCAACTAACTCTGAGCTGAAGCTCAACAGAGGTCAGAGATCGGCACCATCTTGGATTGGATCATAATCCCATCCAGCTGGACCTGGACAATATCCCTCCAAACCCCTCCCATTCATCTACCTGTCCAGGAATCACTCTGCTGAATCTTTACTATGTTCTCTCCCAGGGTAACATGGACATCCTACAACAGGCTGCCCAGATGTTTTGGGTCAAGAACTTTCATCTGGACTGAAAGCTAAACGGAAGTGTGGAGGGGTACAGCAGGAGCTAGCAGGCTATGGGTGGATTCAAGTGAGGCGATGTGATGGGCAGAGGGAGCAAGGGAAAGTGGGAGTAGCAACAGTGGTTGGAAGGCAACAACGGACTGTAGATGACGGAATCTGTAGAGGAAGATGGAGGATGGATCTGACTGTGTGTGTCCTGGGTCTCAACCCAGACTGGTTCAAGCCCTCTTTACAATCAAATGTACTAACATTATAAATGTCAATTTTAATTTATATTTGAAAACATCTGCATGTTGGTGGGAATACTTTAATGTTGAAACAAACGTACCTGCATGGTTCCGGTTGGCCGTTCCCCTGTAACACTCCTTTCTCCCTGAATTACCGTACATCTGGCTTTCAATCAGAGAATGGGAAATAAAAACGAGGATGACCCTATCACAGGTTGCCAGTTCGTTGGTCAATCCTCGGGGATACTTCGTTCCCTATTCCGATTGGAGTCAACAATTCTAAGTTCCGCCCTAGTCCTAGAGAATCCCTGTGAATCCCGTCTCATTGTCAAGATCCCCCTGGTTTTCTGCTCTTCGTTCAAGTCTATGACAGCCTCTCCAACTGAGTCAACGTGCCAGTGTCCTGCACTTGGGTTCTCCGCCATTGTCCCTTGTAACAGTACCAGGATTCTAGATGGCAATGGTTATATCATGATAATGTTTCTTTCATTTTTTTATGGCACAGATGTGTCAAATTGACAAGTCAGTATAGGTTCCAAGTATAATCTCATTGATCTCACATAGAGTCACAGAATGCTACAGCACAGAAACAGACTCCACGGCTCAACCAGTCCAAGCTAAACTGTTGTTCTGCCTCATCCCATCGACCAAACCACAGCCCTCCATACCCCTCCTTTTGTGTACTTATCCAAACTTCTCTGAAGGGACTCAGCCCAAAATGTCGACTGTTTATTTTCCTACATAACTGCTGCCAGGTTGTTTAAACACAGAGCGTAGAACATAGAACAGTACAGCACAGTACAGGCCCTTCAGCCCACAATGTTGTGCCGACCTTTTAACCTACTCTAACATCAACCTAATCCATCCCTCCTGCATAGTCCTCCATTTCTCTATCATCTGTGTGCCTATCTAAGAGTTTCTTAAATGCCTCTAATGTATTTGCCTCTACCACCAGCCCTGGCAGGGCACTCCATGCTCCCAACACTCTCGGTGTAAAGAACTTGCCTCTGATCCCTCCTTATACATTCCTCCAACCACATTAAAATTATGGTCCTTGTATTAGCCATTTGCAGCAAGAAAAAAAAGGTGCTAGCTGTCCAATTGATCAATGCCTCTTATCATCTTGTACACCGCTAACAATTCACTTCTCATCCTTCTTTGCTCTAAAGAGAAAAGCCCTAGATCACTAAACCTGCCCTGATAATCCAGACAGCATCCTGGTAAATCTCCTCTGCACCCTCTCTAATCCAGGCAGCATCCAGGTAAATCTCCTCTGCACCCTCTCTAATCCAGACAGCATCCTGGTAAATCTCCTCTGCACCCTCTCTAATCCAGGCAGCCTCCTGGTCAATCTCCTTTGCACCCTCTCTAATCCGGGCAGCATCCTGGTAAATCTCCTCTGCACCCTCTCTAATCCAGTCAGCATCCTGGTCAATCTCCTCTGCACCCTCTCTAATACAGGCAGCGTCCTGGTAAATCTCCTCTGCACCCACTCTAATCCAGGCAGCATCCTGGTCAATCTCCTCTGCACCCTCTCAAATTCAGAAAGCATCCTGGTAAATCTCCTCTGCACCCTCTCTAATCCAGGCAGCATCCTGGTCAATCTCCTCTGCACCCTCTCTAATCCAAACAGCAACCTGGTGAATCTCCTCTGCACTCTCTCTAATCCAAGCAGCATCCTGGTAAATCTCCTCTGCACCCTCTCTAATCCAGGCAGCATCCTGGTAAATTTCCTCTGCACCCTCTCTAATCCAGGCAGCATCCTGGTCAATCTCCTCTGCACCCTCTCTAATCCAGGCAGCATCCTGGTAAATCTCCTCTGCACCCACTCTAATCCAGGCAGCATCCTGGTCAATCTACTCTGCGCCCTCTCTATTCCAGGCAGCATCCGGGTCAATCTCCTCTGCGCCCTCTCTAATCCAGACAGCATCCTGGTAAATTTCCTCTGCACCCTCTCTAATCCAGACAGCATCCTGGTCAATCTCCTCTGCACCCTCGCTAATCCAGGCAGCATCCTGGTCAATCTCCTCTGCACCCTCTCTAATCCTGACAGCTTCCTGGTCAATCTCCTCTGCACCCTCTCTAATCCAGGCAGAGTCCTGGTAAATCTCCTCTGCACCCTCTCTAATCCAGGCAGCATCCTGGTCAATCTCCTCTGCACCCTCTCTAATCCAAACAACATTCTGGTCAATCTCCTCTGCGCCCACTCTAATCCAGGCAGCATCCTGGTCAATCTCCGCTGCGCCCCCTCTAATCCAGACAGCATCCTGGTAAATTTCCCCTGCACACTCTCTAATCCAGGCAGCATCCTGGTCAATCTCCCCTGCACCCTCACTAATCCAGGCAGTATCCTGGTCAATCTCCTCTGCACCCTCTCTAATCCAGGCAGCATCCTGGTCAATCTCCTCTGCGCCCTCTCTGATCCAGGCAGCATCCTGGTAAATCTCCTCTGCACCCTCGCTAATCCAGACAGCATCCTGGTAAATTTCCTCTGCACCCTCTCTAATCCAGGCAGCATCCTGGTCAATCTCCTCTGCACCCTCTCTAAACCAGGCAGCAACCTGGTCAATCTCCTCTGCACCCTCTCTAATCCAGGCAGCATCCTGGTCAATCTCCTCTGCACCCTCTCTAAACCAGGCAGCAACCTGGTCAATCTCCTCTGCACCCTCTCTAATACAGGCAGCATCCTGGTAAATCTCCTCTGCACCCTCTCTAATCCAGGCAGCATTCTGGTAAATCTCCTCTGTACCCTCTCTAATCCAGGCAGCATCCTGGTCAATCTCCTCTGCACCCTCTCTAATCCTTGCAGCATCCTGGTAAATCTCCTCTGCACCCTCTCTAATCCAGGCAGCATACTGGTCAATCTACTCTGCGCCCTCTCTAATCCAGGCAGCATCCTGGTCAATCTCCTCTGCACACTCTCTAATCCAGACAGCAACCTGGTGAATCTCCTCTGAGCCCTCTCTAATCCAGGCAGCATCCTGGTCAATCTCCTCTGCACCCTCTCTAATCCAGACAGCAACCTGGTAAATCTCCTCTGCACTCTCTCTAATCCAGGCAGCATCCTGGTAAATCTCCTCTGCACTCTCTCTAATCCAGGCAGCATCCTGGTACATCTCCTCTGCACCCTCTCTAATCCAGGCAGCATCCTGGTAAATTTCCTGTGCTCCCTCTCTAATCCAGGCAGCATCCTCGTCAATCTCCTCTGCACCCACTCTAATCCAGGCAGCATCCTGGTCAATCTCCTCTGCACCCTCTCTAAACCAGGCAGCATCCTGGTCAATCTCCTCTGCACCCTCTCTAATCCAGGCAGCATCCTGGTCAATCTCCTCTGCACCCTCTCTAATCCAGAGAGCATCCTGGTAAATATCCTCTGCACCCTCTCTAATCCAGACAGCATCCTGGTCAATCTCTTCTGCACCCTCTCTAATCCAGGCAGATTCCTGGTAAATTTCCTCTGCACCCTCTCTAATCCAGGCAGCATCCTGGTCAATCTCCTCTGCACTCTCTCTAATCCAAACAGCACCCGGGTCAATCTCCTCTGCGCCCTCTCTAATACAGGCAGCATCCTGGTCAATCTCCTCTGCGCCCCCTCTAATCCAGGCAGCATCCTGGTCAATCTCCCCTGCACCCTCACTAATCCAGGCAGCATCCTGGTCATCTCCTCTGTGCACTCTCTAATCCAGGCAGCATCCTGGTCAATCTCCTCTGCGCCCTCTATAATCTAGGCAGCATCCTGGTCAATCTCCTCTGCGCCCTCTCTAATCCAGACAGCATCCTGGTAAATTTCCTCTGCACCCTCGCTAATCCAGGCAGCATCCTGGTCAATCTCCTCTGCACCCTCTCTAATCCAGGCAGCATCCTGGTCAATCTCCTCTGCACCCTCTCTAAACCAGGCAGCAACCTGGTCAATCTCCTCTGCACCCTCTCTAATACAGGCAGCATCCTGGTAAATCTCCTCTGCACCCTCTCTAATCCAGGCAGCATTCTGGTAAATCTCCTCTGTACCCTCTCTAATCCAGGCAGCATCCTGGTCAATCTCCTCTGCACCCTCTCTAATCCTTGCAGCATCCTGGTCAATCTCCTCTGCACCCTCTCTAATCCAGGCAGCATACTGGTCAATCTACTCTGCGCCCTCTCTAATCCAGGCAGCATCCTGGTCAATCTCCTCTGCACTCTCTCTAATCCAGACAGCAACCTGGTGAATCTCCTCTGCGCCCTCTCTAATCCAGGCAGCATCCTGGTCAATCTCCTCTGCACCCTCTCTAATCCAGACAGCAACCTGGTAAATCTCCTCTGCACTCTCTCTAATCCAGGCAGCATCCTGGTAAATCTTCTCTGCACTCTCTCTAATCCAGGCAGCATCCTGGTACATCTCCTCTGCACCCTCTCTAATCCAGGCAGCATCCTGGTAAATATCCTCTGCACCCTCTCTAATCCAGGCAGCATCCTGGTAAATCTCCTCTGCACACTCTCTAATCCAGACAGCATCCTGGTAAATCTCCTCTGCACCCTCTCTAATCCAGGCAGCATCCTGGTCAATCTCCTCTGCACACTCTCTAATCCAGACAGCAACCTGGTGAATCTCCTCTGCGCCCTCTCTAATCCAGGCAGCATCCTGGTCAATCTACTCTGCACCCTCTCTAATCCAGACAGCAACCTGGTGAATCTCCTCTGCACTCTCTCTAATCCAGGGAGCATCCTGGTAAATCTCCTCTGCACTCTCTCTAATCCAGGCAGCATCCTGGTAAATCTCCTCTACACCGTCTCTAATCCAGGCAGCATCCTGGTAAATTTCATGTGCTCCCTCTCTAATCCAGACAGCATCCTGGTAAATTTCCTCTGCACCCTCTCTAATCCAGGCAGCATCCTGGTCAATCTCCTCTGCACCCTCTCTAAACCAGGCAGCATCCTGGTCAATCTCTTCTGCACCCTCTCTAATCCAGGCAGCATCCTGGTCAATCTCCTCTGCACCCTCTCTAATCCAGACAGCATCCTGTTAAATCTCCTCTGCACCCTCTTTAATCCAGACAGCATCCTGGTCAATCTCTTCTGCACCCTCTCTAATCCAGGCAGAGTCCTGGTAAATCTCCTCTGCACCCTCTCTAATCCAGGCAGCATCCTGGTCTATCTCCTCTGCACTCTCTCTAATCCAAACAGCACCCGGGTCAATCTCCTCTGCACCCTCTCTAATACAGGCAGCATCCTGGTCAATCTCCTCTGCGCCCCCTCTAATCCAGGCAGCATCCTGGTCAATCTCCCCTGCACCCTCACTAATCCAGGCAGCATCCTGGTCAATCTCCTCTGTGCACTCTCTAATCCAGGCAGCATCCTGGTCAATCTCCTCTGCGCCCTCTATAATCCAGGCAGCATCCTGGTCAATCTCTTCTGCGCCCTCTCTAATCCAGACAGCATCCTGGTAAATTTCCTCTGCACCCTCTCTAATCCAGGTAGCATCCTGGTCAATCTCCTCAGCACCCTCGCTAATCCAGGCAGCATTCTGGTCAATCTCCTCTGCACCCTCTCTAATCCAGGCAGCATCCTGGTCAATCTCCTCTGCACCCTCTCTAAACCAGGCAGCAACCTGGTCAATCTCCTCTGCACCCTCTCTAATACAGGCAGCATCCTGGTAAATCTCCTCTGCACCCTCTCTAATCCAGGCAGCATTCTGGTAAATCTCCTCTGTACCCTCTCTAATCCAGGCAGCATCCTGGTCAATCTCCTCTGCACCCTCTCTAATCCTTGCAGCATCCTGGTAAATCTCCTCTGCACCCTCTCTAATCCAGGCAGCATACTGGTCAATCTACTCTGCGCCCTCTCTAATCCAGGCAGCATCCTGGTCAATCTCCTCTGCACACTCTCTAATCCAGACAGCAACCTGGTGAATCTCCTCTGCGCCCTCTCTAATCCAGGCAGCATCCTGGTCAATCTCCTCTGCACCCTCTCTAATCCAGACAGCAACCTGGTAAATCTCCTCTGCACTCTCTCTAATCCAGGCAGCATCCTGGTAAATCTCCTCTGCACTCTCTCTAATCCAGGCAGCATCCTGGTACATCTCCTCTGCACCCTCTCTAATCCAGGCAGCATCCTGGTAAATTTCCTGTGCTCCCTCTCTAATCCAGGCAGCATCCTCGTCAATCTCCTCTGCACCCACTCTAATCCAGGCAGCATCCTGGTCAATCTCCTCTGCACCCTCTCTAAACCAGGCAGCATCCTGGTCAATCTCCTCTGCACCCTCTCTAATCCAGGCAGCATCCTGGTCAATCTCCTCTGCACCCTCTCTAATCCAGACAGCATCCTGGTAAATATCCTCTGCACCCTCTCTAATCCAGACAGCATCCTGGTCAATCTCTTCTGCACCCTCTCTAATCCAGGCAGATTCCTGGTAAATCTCCTCTGCACCCTCTCTAATCCAGGCAGCATCCTGGTCAATCTCCTCTGCACTCTCTCTAATCCAAACAGCACCCGGGTCAATCTCCTCTGCGCCCTCTCTAATACAGGCAGCATCCTGGTCAATCTCCTCTGCGCCCCCTCTAATCCAGGCAGCATCCTGGTCAATCTCCCCTGCACCCTCACTAATCCAGGCAGCATCCTGGTCATCTCCTCTGTGCACTCTCTAATCCAGGCAGCATCCTGGTCAATCTCCTCTGCGCCCTCTATAATCCAGGCAGCATCCTGGTCAATCTCCTCTGCGCCCTCTCTAATCCAGACAGCATCCTGGTAAATTTCCTCTGCACCCTCTCTAATCCAGGTAGCATCCTGGTCAATCTCCTCAGCACCCTCGCTAATCCAGGCAGCATCCTGGTCAATCTCCTCTGCACCCTCTCTAATCCAGGCAGCATCCTGGTCAATCTCCTCTGCACCCTCTCTAAACCAGGCAGCAACCTGGTCAATCTCCTCTGCACCCTCTCTAATACAGGCAGCATCCTGGTAAATCTCCTCTGCACCCTCTCTAATCCAGGCAGCATTCTGGTAAATCTCCTCTGTACCCTCTCTAATCCAGGCAGCATCCTGGTCAATCTCCTCTGCACCCTCTCTAATCCTTGCAGCATCCTGGTCAATCTCCTCTGCACCCTCTCTAATCCAGGCAGCATACTGGTCAATCTACTCTGCGCCCTCTCTAATCCAGGCAGCATCCTGGTCAATCTCCTCTGCACTCTCTCTAATCCAGACAGCAACCTGGTGAATCTCCTCTGCGCCCTCTCTAATCCAGGCAGCATCCTGGTCAATCTCCTCTGCACCCTCTCTAATCCAGACAGCAACCTGGTAAATCTCCTCTGCACTCTCTCTAATCCAGGCAGCATCCTGGTAAATCTCCTCTGCACTCTCTCTAATCCAGGCAGCATCCTGGTACATCTCCTCTGCACCCTCTCTAATCCAGGCAGCATCCTGGTAAATTTCCTGTGCTCCCTCTCTAATCCAGGCAGCATCCTCGTCAATCTCCTCTGCACCCACTCTAATCCAGGCAGCATCCTGGTCAATCTCCTCTGCACCCTCTCTAAACCAGGCAGCATCCTGGTCAATCTCCTCTGCACCCTCTCTAATCCAGGCAGCATCCTGGTCAATCTCCTCTGCACCCTCTCTAATCCAGACAGCATCCTGGTAAATATCCTCTGCACCCTCTCTAATCCAGACAGCATCCTGGTCAATCTCTTCTGCACCCTCTCTAATCCAGGCAGATTCCTGGTAAATCTCCTCTGCACCCTCTCTAATCCAGGCAGCATCCTGGTCAATTTCCCCTGCACCCTCACTAATCCAGGCAGCATCCTGGTCAATCTCCTCTGTGCACTCTCTAATCCAGGCAGCATCCTGGTCAATCTCCTCTGCGCCCTCTCTAATCCAGGCAGCATCCTGGTCAATCTCCTTGCGCCCTCTCTGATCCGGGCAGCATCCTGGTAAATCTCCTCTGCACCCTCTCTAATCCAGACAGCATCCTGGTAAATTTCCTCTGCACCCTCTCTAATCCAGGTAGCATCCTGGTCAATCTCCTCAGCACCCTCGCTAATCCAGGCAGCATCCTGGTCAATCTCCTCTGCCCCCTCTCTAATCCAGGCAGCATCCTGGTCAATCTCCTCTGCACCCTCTCTAAACCAGGCAGCAACCTGGTCAATCTCCTCTGCACCCTCTCTAATACAGGCAGCATCCTGGTAAATCTCCTCTGCACCCTCTCTAATCCAGGCAGCAACCTGGTAAATTTCCTGTGCTCCCTCTCTAATCCAGGCAGCATCCTCGTCAATCTCCTCTGCACCCTCTCTAATCCAGGCAGCATCCTGGTCAATCTCTTCTGCACCCTCTCTAATCCAAACAGCATCCGGGTCAATCTCCTCTGCTCCCTCTCTAATACAGGCAGCATCCTGGTCAATCTCCTCTGCGCCCTCTCTAATCCAGACAGCATCCTGGTAAGTTTCCCCTGCACCCTCTCTAATCCAGGCAGCATCCTGGTCAATCTCACCTGCACCCTCACTAATCCAGGCAGCATCCTGGTCAATCTCCTCTGTGCACTCTCTAATCCAGGCAGCATCCTGGTCAATCTCCTCTGCGCCCTCTCTAATCCAGGCAGCATCCTGGTCTATCTCCTCTGCGCCCTCTCTGATCCAGGCAGCATCCTGGTAAATCTCCTCTGCACCCTCTCTAATCCAGACGCATCCTGGTAAATTTCCTCTGCACCCTCTCTAATCAAGACAGCATCCTGGTCAATCTCCTCTGCGCCCTCTATAATCCAGGCAGCATCCTGGTCAATCTCTTCAGCACCCTCTCTAAACCAGGCAGCAACCTGGTCAATCTCCTCTGCACCCTCTCTAATCCAGGCAGCATCCTGGTCAATCTCCTCTGCGCCCTCTCTAATCCAGACAGCATCCTGGTCAATTTCCTCTGCACCCTCTCTAATCCAGGCAGCATACTGCTCAATCTCCTCTGCACACTCTCTAAACCAGGCAGCATCCTGGTCAATCTCCTCTGCACCCTCTCTAATCCAGGCAGCATCCTGGTCAATCTCCTCTGCACCCTCTCTAATCCAGACAGCATCCTGGTCAATCTCCTCTGCACCCTCTCTAATCCTGGCAGCATCCTGGTCAATCTCCTCTGCACCCTCTCTAATCCAGGCAGCATCCTGGTCAATCTCCTCTGCGCCCTCTCTATTCCAGGCAGCATCCTGGTCAATCTCCTCTGCGCCCTCTCTAATACAGACAGCATCCTGGTAAATTTCCTCTGCACCCTCTCTAATCCAGGCAGCATCCTGGTCAATCTACTCTACACCCTCTCTAATCCAGGTAGCATCCTGGTCAATCTCCTCTGCACCCTCTCTAATCCAGACAGCATCCTGGTCAATCTCCTCTGCGCCCTCTCTGATCCAGGCAGCATCCTGGTAAATCTCCCCTGCACCCTCTCTAATCCAGACAGCATCCTGGTAAATTTCCTCTGCACCCTCTCTAATCCAGACAGCATCCTGGTAAATCTCCTCTGCACCCTCTCTAATCCAGGTAGCATCCTGGTCAATCTCCTCTGCGCCCTCTCTAATCCAGACAGCATCCTGGTAAATTTCCTCTGCACCCTCTCTAATCCAGGCAGCATCCTGGTCAATCTCCTCTACACCCTCGCTAATCCAGGCAGCATCCTGGTCAATCTACACTGCACCCTCTATAATCCAGGCAGCATCCTGGTCAATCTGCTCTGCGCCCTCTCTAATCCAGGCAGCATCCTGGTAAATCTCCTCTGCACCCTCTCTAATCCAGGCAGCATCCTGGTCAACCTCCTCTGCACGCTCTCGAATCCAGGCAGCATCCTGGTAAATCTCCTCTGCACCCTCTCTAATCCAGACAGCATCCTGGTCAATCTCCTCTGCACACACTCTAATCCAAACAGCAACCAGCTGAATCTCCTCTGCACTCTCTCTAATCCAGGCAGCATCCTGGTAAATCTCCTCTGCACCCTCTCTAATCCAGGCAGCATCCATGTAAATCTCCTCTGCACCCTCTCTAATCCAGGCAGCATCGTGGTCAATCTCCTCTGCACACTCTCTAATCCAGACAGCGTCCTGGTAAATTTCCTCTGCACCCTCTGTAATCCAGGCAGCATCCTGGTCAATCTCCTCTGCACCCTCTCTAATCCAGGCAGCATCCTGGTCAATCTCCTCTGCACTCTCTCTAATCCAGGCAGCATCCTGGTCAATCTCCTTTGCACTCTCTCTAATCCAGACAGCAACCTGGTGAATCTCCTCTGCACTCTCTCTAATCCAGGCAGCACCCTGGTAAATCTCCTCTGCACCCTCTCTAATCCAGGCAGCATCCTGGTAAATCTCCTCTGCACCCTCTCTAATCCAGGCAGCATACTGGTCAATCTTCTCTGTGCCCTCTCTAATCCAGGCAGCATCCTGGTCAATCTCCTCTGCACACTCTCTAATCCAGACAGCAACCTGGTGAATCTCCTCTGCGCCCTCTCTAATCCAGGCAGCATCCTGGTCAATCTCCTCTGCACCCTCTCTAATCCAGACAGCAACCTGGTGAATCTCCTCTGCACTCTCTCTAATCCAGGCAGCATCCTGGTCAATCTCCTCTGCGCCCTCTCTGATCCAGGCAGCATCCTGGTAAATCTCCTCTGCGCCCTCTCTGATCCAGGCGGTATCCTGGTAAATTTCCTCTGCAACCTCTATAATCCAGGCAGCATCCTGGTCAATCTCCTCTGCGCCCTCTCTAATCCAGGCAGCATCCTGGTCAATCTCCTCTGCACCTTATCTAATCCAGGCAGCATCCTGGTAAATCTCCTCTGCACCCCTCTAATACAGGCAGCATCCTATTAAATCTCCTCTGCACCCTCTCTAATCCAGGCAGCATCCTGGTAAATCTCCTCTGCACCCCTCTAATCCAGGCAGCATCCTATTAGATCTCCTCTGCGCCCTCTCTAATCCAGATAGCATCCTGGTAAATTTCCTCTGCACCCTCTCTAATCCAGGCAGCATCCTGGTCAATCTCCTCTGCACCCTCTATAATCCAGGCAGCATCCTGGTCAATCTGCTCTGCGCCCTCTCTAATCCAGGCAGCATCCTGGTAAGTCTCCTCTGCACCCTCTCTAATCCAGGCAGCATCCTGGTCAACATCGTCTGCACCCTCTCGAATCCAGGCAGCATCCTGGTCAATCTCCTCTGCACCCTCTCTAATCCAGGCAGCATCCTGGTCAATCTCCTCTGCACCCTCTCTAATCCAGGCAGCATCCTGGTAAATCTCCTCTGCACTCTCTCTAATCCAGACAGCAACCTGGTGAATCTCCTCTGCACTCTCTCTAATCCAGGCAGCACCCTGGTAAATCTCCTCTGCACCCTCTCTAATCCAGGCAGCATCCTGGTAAATCTCCTCTGCACCCTCTCTAATCCAGGCAGCATACTGGTCAATCTTCTCTGCGCCCTCTCTAATCCAGGCAGCATCCTGGTCAATCTCCTCTGCACACTCTCTAATCCAGACAGCAACCTGGTGAATCTCCTCTGCGCCCTCTCTGATCCAGGCAGCATCCTGGTAAATCTCCTCTGCGCCCTCTCTGATCCAGGCAGCATCCTGGTAAATTTCCTCTGCAACCTCTATAATCCAGGCAGCATCCTGGTCAATCTCCTCTGCGCCCTCTCTAATCCAGGCAGCATCCTGGTCAACATCGTCTGCACCCTCTCGAATCCAGGCAGCATCCTGGTAAATCTCCTCTGCACCCTCTCTAAACCAGGCAGCAACCTGGTCAATCTCCTCTGCACCCTCTCTAATCCAGGCAGCATCCTGGTAAATCCCCTCTGCACCCTCTCTAATCCAGGCAGCATTCTGGTAAATCTCCTCTGCACCCTCTCTAATCCAGGCAGCATCCTGTTCAATCTCCTCTGCGCCCTCTCTAATCCAGGCAGCATCCTGGTCAATCTCCTCTGCGCCCTCTCTAATCCAGGCAGCATCCTGGTCAATCTCCTCTGCACCCTCTCTAATCCAGACAGCAACCTGGTGAATCTCCTCTGCACTCTCTCTAATCCAGGCAGCATCCTGGTAAATCTCCTCTGCACTCTCTCTAATCCAGGCAGCATCCTGGTAAATCTCCTCTGCACCCTCTCTAATCCAGGCAGCATCCAGGTAAATTTCCTGTGCTCCCTCTCTAATCCAGGCAGCATCCTCGTCAATCTCCTCTGCACCCTCTCTAATCCAGGCAGCATCCTGGTCAATCTCCTCTGCACCCTCGCTAATCCAGGCAGCATCCTGGTCAATCTCCTCTGCACCCTCTATAATCCAGGCAACATCCTGGTCAATCTCCTCTGCACCCTCTCTAATCCAGGCAGCATCCTGGTAAATTTCCTCTGCACCCTCTCTAATCCAGCCAGCATCCTGGTCAATCTCCTGTGCACCCTCTATAGTCCAGGCAGCATCCTGGTCAATCTGCTCTGCGCCCTCTCTAATCCAGGCAGCAACCTTGTATATCTCCTCTGCACCCTCTCTAATCCAGGCAGCATCCTGGTCAACCTCCTCTGCACCCTCGCGAATCCAGGCAGCATCCTGGTAAATCTTCTCTGCACCCTCTCTAATCCAGACAGCATCCTGGTCAATCTCCTCTGCACCCTCTCTGAACCAGGCAGCAACCTGGTCAATCCCCTCTGCACCCTCTCTAATCCAGGCAGCATCCTGGTAAATCTCCTCTGCACCCTCTCTAATCCAGGCAGCATTCTGGTAAATCTCCTCTGCACCCTCTCTAATCCAGGCAGCATCAGGGTCAATCTCCTCTGCACCCTCTCTAATCCAAACAGCAACCTGGTGAATCTCCTCTGCACTCTCTCTAATCCAGGCAGCATCCTGGTAAATCTCCTCTGCAACCTCTCTAATCCAGGCAGCATCCTGGTAAATCTCCTCTGCACCCTCTCTAATCCAGGCAGCATCCAGGTCAATCTCCTCTGCGCCCTCTCTAATCCAGACAGCATCCTGGTAAATTTCCTCTGCACCCTCTCTAATCCAGGCAGAATCCTGGTCAATCTCCTCTGCACCCTCTCTAATCCAGACAGCATCCTGGTCAATCTCCTCTGCACTCTCTCTAATCCAGGCAGCATCCTGGTCAATCTCCTCTGCACCCTCTCTAATCCAGACAGCAACCTGGTGAATCTCCTCTGCACTCTCTCTAATCCAGGCAGCATCCTGGTAAATCTCCTCTGCACCCTCTCTAATCCAGGCAGCATCCTGGTAAATCTCCTCTGCACCATCTCTAATCCAGGCAGCATACTGGTCAATCTTCTCTGCGCCCTCTCTAATCCAGGCAGCATCCTGGTCAATCTCCTCTGCACCCTCTCTAATCCAGGCAGCATACTGGAAAATCTCCTCTGCACCCTCTCTAATCCAGGCAGCATTCTGTTAAATCTCCTCTGCACCCTCTCTAATCCAGGCAGCATCCTGGTCAATCTCATCTGCACACTCTCTAATCCAAACAGCAACCTGGTGAATCTCCTCTGCACTCTCTCTAATCCAGGCAGCACCCTGGTAAATCTCCTCTGCACCCTCTCTAATCCAGGCAGCATCCTGGTAAATCTCCTCTGCACCCTCTCTAATCCAGGCAGCATCCTGGTCAATCTCCTCTGCGCCCTCGCTAATCCAGGCAGCATCCTGTTCAATCTCCTCTGCGCCCTCTCTAATCCAGGCAGCATCCTGGTAAGTTTCCTCTGCACCCTCTCTGATCCAGGCAGCATCCTTGTCAATCTCCTCTGCACACTCTCTAATCCAGGCAGCATCCTGGTCAATCTCTTCTGCACCCTCTCTAATCCAGGCAGCAGCCTGGTAAATCTCCTCTGCACCCTCTGTAATCCAGGCAGCATCCTGGTAAATCTCCTCTGCGCCCTCTCTAATCCAGGCAGCATTATGGTCAATCTCCTCTGCACCCAATGTAATCCAGGCAGCATCCTGGTAAATTTCCTCTGCACCCTCTCTAATCCAGCCAGCTTCCTGGTAAATCTCCTCTGCGCCCTCTCTAATCCAGGCAGCATCCTGGTAAATTTCCTCTGCGCCCTCTCTAATCCAGGCAGCATCCTGGTCAATCTCCTCTACGCCCTCTCTAATCCAGGCAGCATCCTGGTCAATCTGCTCTGCGCCCGCTCTAATCCAGGCAACATCCTGGTCAATCTCCTCTGCGCCCTCTCTGATCCAGTCAGCATCCTGGTAAATCTCCTCTGCACCCTCTCTAATCCAGGCAGCATCCTGGTAAATCTCCTCTGCGCCCTCTCTAATCCAGGCAGCATTATGGTAAATTTCCTCTGCGCCCTCTCTAATCCAGGCAGCATCCTGGTCAATCTACTCTGCGCCCTCTCTAATGCAGGCAGCATCCGGGTCAATCTGCTCTGCGCCCGCTCTAATCCAGGCAACATCCTGGTCTATCTCCTCTGCGCCCTCTCTGATCCAGTCAGCATCCTGGTAAATCTCCTCTGCACCCTCTCTAATCCAGGCAGCATCCCGGTCAATCTCCTCTGCACCCTCTCTAATCCAGGCAGCATCCTGGTCAATCTCCTCTGCACCCTCTCTAATCCAGGCAGCATACTGGTCAATCTTCTCTGCGCCCTCTCTAATCCAGGCAGGATCCTGGTCAATCTCCTCTGCACCCTCTCTAATCCAGACAGCAACCTGGTGAATCTCCTCTGCACACTCTCTAATCCAGGGAGCATCCTGGTAAATCTCCTCTGCACTCTCTCTAATCCAGGCAGCATCCTGGTAAATCTCCTCTGCACCCTCTCTAATCCAGGCAGCATCCTGGTAAATTTCCTCTGCTCCCTCTCTAATCCAGGCAGCATCCTCGTCAATCTCCTCTGCACCCTCTCTAATCCAGGCAGCATCCTGGTCAATCTCCTCTGCACCCTCTCTAATCCAGGCAGCATCCTGGTCAATCTCCTCTGCGCACTCTCTAATCCAGGCAGCATCCTGGTAAATCTCCTCTGCACCCTCTCTAATCCAGACAGCATCCTGGTAAATTTCCTCTGCACCCTCTCTAATCCAGGCAGCATCCTGGTAAATCTCCTCTGCACCCTCTCTAATCCAGGCAGCATCCTGGTCAATCTCCTCTGCGCCCTCTCTAATCCAGGTAGCATCCTGTTCAATCTCCTCTGAGCCCTCTCTAATCCAGGCAGCATCCTGGTCAATCTCCTCTGCACCCTCTCTAATCCAGACAGCAACCTGGTGAATCTCCTCTGCACTCTCTCTAATCCAGGCAGCATCCTGGTAAATCTCCTCTGCACCCTCTCTAATCCAGGCAGCATAGGGGTCAATCTTCTCTGCGCCCTCTCTAATCCAGGCAGCATCCTGGTCAATCTCCTCTGCACACTCTCTAATCCAGACAGCAACCTGGTGAATCTCCTCTGCACTCTCTCTAATCCAGGCAGCATCCTGGTAAATCTCCTCTGCACCCTCTCTAATCCAGGCAGCATCCTGGTAAATTTCCACTGCTCCCTCTCTAATCCAGGCAGCATCCTCGTCAATCTCCTCTGCACCCTCTCTAATCCAGGCAGCATCCTGGTCAATCTCCTCTGCACCCTCTCTAATCCAGGCAGCATCCTGGTCAATCTCCTCTGCGCACTCTCTAATCCAGGCAGCATCCTGGTAAATCTCCTCTGCACCCTCTCTAATCCAGACAGCATCCTGGTAAATTTCCTCTGCACCCTCTCTAATCCAGGCAGCATCCTGGTAAATCTCCTCTGCACCCTCTCTAATCCAGGCAGCATCCTGGTCAATCTCTTCTGCGCCCTCTCTAATCCAGGCAGCATCCTGTTCAATCTCCTCTGAGCCCTCTCTAATCCAGGCAGCATCCTGGTAAATCTCCTCTGCACCCTCTCTAATCCAGGCAGCAGCCTGGTAAATCTCCTCTGCACCCTCTCTAATCCAGACAGCATCCTGGTGAATCTCCTCTGCCCTCTCTCTAATCCAGGCAGCATCCTGGTAAATCTCCTCTGCACCCTCTCTAATCCAGGCAGCATCCTGGTAAATCTCCTCTGCACCCTCTCTAATCCAGGCAGCATCCTGGTCAATCTCCTCTGCACCCTCTCTAATCCCGACAGCAACCTGGTGAATCTCCTCTGCACTCTCTCTAATCCAGGCAGCATCCTTGTAAGTCTCCTCTGCACTCTCTCTAATCCAGGCAGCATCCTGGTAAATCTCCTCTGCACCCTCTCTAATCCAGGCAGCATCCTGGTAAATTTCCTCTGCTCCCTCTCTAATCCAGGCAGCATCCTCGTCAATCTCCTCTGCACCCTCTCTAATCCAGGCAGCATCCTGGTCAATCTCCTCTGCACCCTCTCTAATCCGGGCAGCATCCTGGTCAATCTCCTCTGCGCACTCTCTAATCCAGGCAGCATCCTGGTAAATCTCCTCTGCACCCTCTCTAATCCAGACAGCATCCTGGTAAATTTCCTCTGCACCCTCTCTAATCCAGGCAGCATCCTGGTAAATCTCCTCTGCACCCTCTCTAATCCAGGCAGCATCCTGGTCAATCTCCTCTGCGCCCTCTCTAATCCAGGTAGCATCCTGTTCAATCTCCTCTGAGCCCTCTCTAATCCAGGCAGCATCCTGGTCAATCTCCTCTGCACCCTCTCTAATCCAGACAGCATCCTGGTCAATCTCCTCTGCACCCTCTCTAATCCAGGCAGAATCCTGGTCAATCTCCTCTGCGCACTCTCTAATCCAGGCAGCATCCTGGTAAATCTCCTCTGCACCCTCTCTAATCCAGACAGCATCCTGGTAAATTTCCTCTGCACCCTCTCTAATCCAGGCAGCATCCTGGTAAATCTCCTCTGCACCCTCTCTAATCCAGGCAGCATCCTGGTCAATCTCCTCTGCACCCTCTCTAATCCAGGCAGCATCCTGGTCAATCTCCTCTGCGCACTCTCTAATCCAGGCAGCATCCTGGTAAATCTCCTCTGCACCCTCTCTAATCCAGACAGCATCCTGGTAAATTTCCTCTGCACCCTCTCTAATCCAGGCAGCATCCTGGTAAATCTCCTCTGCACCCTCTCTAATCCAGGCAGCATCCTGGTCAATCTCCTCTGCGCCCTCTCTAATCCAGGTAGCATCCTGTTCAATCTCCTCTGAGCCCTCTCTAATCCAGGCAGCATCCTGGTCAATCTCCTCTGCACCCTCTCTAATCCAGACAGCAACCTGGTGAATCTCCTCTGCACTCTCTCTAATCCAGGCAGCATCCTGGTAAATCTCCTCTGCACCCTCTCTAATCCAGGCAGCATACTGGTCAATCTTCTCTGCGCCCTCTCTAATCCAGGCAGCATCCTGGTCAATCTCCTCTGCACACTCTCTAATCCAGACAGCAACCTGGTGAATCTCCTCTGCACTCTCTCTAATCCAGGCAGCATCCTGGTAAATCTCCTCTGCACCCTCTCTAATCCAGGCAGCATCCTGGTAAATTTCCACTGCTCCCTCTCTAATCCAGGCAGCATCCTCGTCAATCTCCTCTGCACCCTCTCTAATCCAGGCAGCATCCTGGTCAATCTCCTCTGCACCCTCTCTAATCCAGGCAGCATCCTGGTCAATCTCCTCTGCGCACTCTCTAATCCAGGCAGCATCCTGGTAAATCTCCTCTGCACCCTCTCTAATCCAGACAGCATCCTGGTAAATTTCCTCTGCACCCTCTCTAATCCAGGCAGCATCCTGGTAAATCTCCTCTGCACCCTCTCTAATCCAGGCAGCATCCTGGTCAATCTCTTCTGCGCCCTCTCTAATCCAGGCAGCATCCTGTTCAATCTCCTCTGAGCCCTCTCTAATCCAGGCAGCATCCTGGTAAATCTCCTCTGCACCCTCTCTAATCCAGGCAGCAGCCTGGTAAATCTCCTCTGCACCCTCTCTACTCCAGGCAGCATCCTGGTCAATCTCCTCTGCACCCTCTCTAATCCAGACAGCATCCTGGTGAATCTCCTCTGCCCTCTCTCTAATCCAGGCAGCATCCTGGTAAATCTCCTCTGCACCCTCTCTAATCCAGGCAGCATCCTGGTAAATCTCCTCTGCACCCTCTCTAATCCAGGCAGCATCCTGGTCAATCTCCTCTGCACCCTCTCTAATCCCGACAGCAACCTGGTGAATCTCCTCTGCACTCTCTCTAATCCAGGCAGCATCCTTGTAAGTCTCCTCTGCACTCTCTCTAATCCAGGCAGCATCCTGGTAAATCTCCTCTGCACCCTCTCTAATCCAGGCAGCATCCTGGTAAATTTCCTCTGCTCCCTCTCTAATCCAGGCAGCATCCTCGTCAATCTCCTCTGCACCCTCTCTAATCCAGGCAGCATCCTGGTCAATCTCCTCTGCACCCTCTCTAATCCGGGCAGCATCCTGGTCAATCTCCTCTGCGCACTCTCTAATCCAGGCAGCATCCTGGTAAATCTCCTCTGCACCCTCTCTAATCCAGACAGCATCCTGGTAAATTTCCTCTGCACCCTCTCTAATCCAGGCAGCATCCTGGTAAATCTCCTCTGCACCCTCTCTAATCCAGGCAGCATCCTGGTCAATCTCCTCTGCGCCCTCTCTAATCCAGGTAGCATCCTGTTCAATCTCCTCTGAGCCCTCTCTAATCCAGGCAGCATCCTGGTCAATCTCCTCTGCACCCTCTCTAATCCAGACAGCATCCTGGTCAATCTCCTCTGCACCCTCTCTAATCCAGGCAGAATCCTGGTCAATCTCCTCTGCGCACTCTCTAATCCAGGCAGCATCCTGGTAAATCTCCTCTGCACCCTCTCTAATCCAGACAGCATCCTGGTAAATTTCCTCTGCACCCTCTCTAATCCAGGCAGCATCCTGGTAAATCTCCTCTGCACCCTCTCTAATCCAGGCAGCATCCTGGTCAATCTCCTCTGCGCCCTCTCTAATCCAGGCAGCATCCTGTTCAATCTCCTCTGAGCCCTCTCTAATCCAGGCAGCATCCTGGTAAATCTCCTCTGCACCCTCTCTAATCCAGGCAGCATCCTGGTAAATTTCCTCTGCACCCTCTCTAATCGAGGCAGCATCCTGGTCAATCTCCTCTGCACCCTCTCTAATCCGGGCAGCATCCTGGTCAATCTCCTCTGCGCACTCTCTAATCCAGGCAGCATCCTGGTAAATCTCCTCTGCACCCTCTCTAATCCAGACAGCATCCTGGTAAATTTCCTCTGCACCCTCTCTAATCCAGGCAGCATCCTGGTAAATCTCCTCTGCACCCTCTCTAATCCAGGCAGCATCCTGGTCAATCTCCTCTGCGCCCTCTCTAATCCAGGTAGCATCCTGTTCAATCTCCTCTGAGCCCTCTCTAATCCAGGCAGCATCCTGGTCAATCTCCTCTGCACCCTCTCTAATCCAGACAGCATCCTGGTCAATCTCCTCTGCACCCTCTCTAATCCAGGCAGAATCCTGGTCAATCTCCTCTGCGCACTCTCTAATCCAGGCAGCATCCTGGTAAATCTCCTCTGCACCCTCTCTAATCCAGACAGCATCCTGGTAAATTTCCTCTGCACCCTCTCTAATCCAGGCAGCATCCTGGTAAATCTCCTCTGCACCCTCTCTAATCCAGGCAGCATCCTGGTCAATCTCCTCTGCACCCTCTCTAATCCAGGCAGCATCCTGGTCAATCTCCTCTGCGCACTCTCTAATCCAGGCAGCATCCTGGTAAATCTCCTCTGCACCCTCTCTAATCCAGACAGCATCCTGGTAAATTTCCTCTGCACCCTCTCTAATCCAGGCAGCATCCTGGTAAATCTCCTCTGCACCCTCTCTAATCCAGGCAGCATCCTGGTCAATCTCCTCTGCGCCCTCTCTAATCCAGGTAGCATCCTGTTCAATCTCCTCTGAGCCCTCTCTAATCCAGGCAGCATCCTGGTCAATCTCCTCTGCACCCTCTCTAATCCAGACAGCAACCTGGTGAATCTCCTCTGCACTCTCTCTAATCCAGGCAGCATCCTGGTAAATCTCCTCTGCACCCTCTCTAATCCAGGCAGCATACTGGTCAATCTTCTCTGCGCCCTCTCTAATCCAGGCAGCATCCTGGTCAATCTCCTCTGCACACTCTCTAATCCAGACAGCAACCTGGTGAATCTCCTCTGCACTCTCTCTAATCCAGGCAGCATCCTGGTAAATCTCCTCTGCACCCTCTCTAATCCAGGCAGCATCCTGGTAAATTTCCACTGCTCCCTCTCTAATCCAGGCAGCATCCTCGTCAATCTCCTCTGCACCCTCTCTAATCCAGGCAGCATCCTGGTCAATCTCCTCTGCACCCTCTCTAATCCAGGCAGCATCCTGGTCAATCTCCTCTGCGCACTCTCTAATCCAGGCAGCATCCTGGTAAATCTCCTCTGCACCCTCTCTAATCCAGACAGCATCCTGGTAAATTTCCTCTGCACCCTCTCTAATCCAGGCAGCATCCTGGTAAATCTCCTCTGCACCCTCTCTAATCCAGGCAGCATCCTGGTCAATCTCTTCTGCGCCCTCTCTAATCCAGGCAGCATCCTGTTCAATCTCCTCTGAGCCCTCTCTAATCCAGGCAGCATCCTGGTAAATCTCCTCTGCACCCTCTCTAATCCAGGCAGCAGCCTGGTAAATCTCCTCTGCACCCTCTCTACTCCAGGCAGCATCCTGGTCAATCTCCTCTGCACCCTCTCTAATCCAGACAGCATCCTGGTGAATCTCCTCTGCCCTCTCTCTAATCCAGGCAGCATCCTGGTAAATCTCCTCTGCACCCTCTCTAATCCAGGCAGCATCCTGGTAAATCTCCTCTGCACCCTCTCTAATCCAGGCAGCATCCTGGTCAATCTCCTCTGCACCCTCTCTAATCCCGACAGCAACCTGGTGAATCTCCTCTGCACTCTCTCTAATCCAGGCAGCATCCTTGTAAGTCTCCTCTGCACTCTCTCTAATCCAGGCAGCATCCTGGTAAATCTCCTCTGCACCCTCTCTAATCCAGGCAGCATCCTGGTAAATTTCCTCTGCTCCCTCTCTAATCCAGGCAGCATCCTCGTCAATCTCCTCTGCACCCTCTCTAATCCAGGCAGCATCCTGGTCAATCTCCTCTGCACCCTCTCTAATCCGGGCAGCATCCTGGTCAATCTCCTCTGCGCACTCTCTAATCCAGGCAGCATCCTGGTAAATCTCCTCTGCACCCTCTCTAATCCAGACAGCATCCTGGTAAATTTCCTCTGCACCCTCTCTAATCCAGGCAGCATCCTGGTAAATCTCCTCTGCACCCTCTCTAATCCAGGCAGCATCCTGGTCAATCTCCTCTGCGCCCTCTCTAATCCAGGTAGCATCCTGTTCAATCTCCTCTGAGCCCTCTCTAATCCAGGCAGCATCCTGGTCAATCTCCTCTGCACCCTCTCTAATCCAGACAGCATCCTGGTCAATCTCCTCTGCACCCTCTCTAATCCAGGCAGAATCCTGGTCAATCTCCTCTGCGCACTCTCTAATCCAGGCAGCATCCTGGTAAATCTCCTCTGCACCCTCTCTAATCCAGACAGCATCCTGGTAAATTTCCTCTGCACCCTCTCTAATCCAGGCAGCATCCTGGTAAATCTCCTCTGCACCCTCTCTAATCCAGGCAGCATCCTGGTCAATCTCCTCTGCGCCCTCTCTAATCCAGGCAGCATCCTGTTCAATCTCCTCTGAGCCCTCTCTAATCCAGGCAGCATCCTGGTAAATCTCCTCTGCACCCTCTCTAATCCAGGCAGCATCCTGGTAAATTTCCTCTGCACCCTCTCTAATCGAGGCAGCATCCTGGTCAATCTCCTCTGCACCCTCTCTAATCCAGGCAGCATCCTGGTCAATCTCCTCTGCACCCTCTCTAATCCAGGCAGCAGCCTGGTAAATCTCCTCTCCACCCTCTCTAATCCAGGCAGCATCCTGGTCAATCTCCTCTGCACCCTCTCTAATCCAGACAGCATCCTGGTAAATCTCCTCTGCACCCTCTCTAATCCAGGCAGCATCCTGGTAAATCTCCTCTGCACCCTCTCTAATCCAGGCAGCATCCTGGTCAATCTTCTCTGCGCCCTCTCTAATCCAGGCAGCATTCTTGTCAATCTCCTCTGCACCCTCTCTAATCCAGGCAGCATCCTGGTAAATCTCCTCTGCGCCCTCTCTAATCCAGGCAGCATCCTGGTCAATCTCCTCTGCACCCTCTCTAATCCAGGCAGCATCCTGGTAAATTTCCTCTGCACCCTCTCTAATCCAGCCAGCATCCTGGTAAATCTCCTCTGCGCCCTCTCTAATCCAGGCAGCATCCTGGTAAATTTCCTCTGCCCCCTCTCTAATCCAGGCAGCATCCTGGTCAATCTCCTCTGCGCCCTCTCTAATCCAGGCAGCATCCTGGTCAATCTGCTCTGCGCCCTCTCTAATCCAGGCAGCATCCTGGTCAATCTCCTCTGCGCCCTCTCTAATCCAGGCAGCATCCTGGTCAATCTCCTCTGCACCCTCTCTAATCCAGGCAGCATCCTGGTCAATCTCCTCTGCGCCCTCTCTGATCCAGACAGCATCCTGGTAAATCACCTCTGCGCCCTCTCTGATCCAGGCATCATCCTGGTAAATTTCCTCTGCACCCTCTCTAATCCAGGCCGCATCCTGGTTAATCTCCTCTGCGCCCTCTCTAATCCAGGCAGCAACCTGGTCAATCTCCTTTGCGCCCTCTCTAATCCAGACAGCATCCTGGTAAATTTCCTCTGCACCCTCTCTAATCCAGGCAGCATCCTGGTCAATCTCCTCTGCACCCTCTCTAATCCAGGCAGCATCCTGGTCAATCTCCTCTGCACCCTCTCTAATCCAGGCAGCATCCTGGTCAATCTCCTCTGCACCCTCTCTAATCCAGGCAGCAGCCTGGTCAATCTCCTCTCCACCCTCTCTAATCCAGGCAGCATCCTGGTCAATCTCCTCTGCACCCTCTCTAATCCAGACAGCATCCTGGTGAATCTCCTCTGCACTCTCTCTAATCCAGGCAGCATCCTGGTAAATCTCCTCTGCACCCTCTCTAATCCAGGCAGCATCCTGGTAAATCTCCTCTGCACCCTCTCTAATCCAGGCAGCATCCTGGTCAATCTTCTCTGCGCCCTCTCTAATCCAGGCAGCATTCTTGTCAATCTCCTCTGCACCCTCTCTAATCCAGGCAGCATCCTGGTAAATCTCCTCTGCGCCCTCTCTAATCCAGGCAGCATCCTTATCAATCTCCTCTGCACCCTCTCTAATCCAGGCAGCATCCTGGTAAATTTCCTCTGCACCCTCTCTAATCCAGCCAGCATCCTGGTAAATCTCCTCTGCGCCCTCTCTAATCCAGGCAGCATCCTGGTAAATTTCCTCTGCGCCCTCTCTAATCCAGGCAGCATCCTGGTCAATCTCCTCTGCACCCTCTCTAATCCAGGCAGCATCCTGGTCAATCTCCTCTGCGCCCTCTCTGATCCAGACAGCATCCTGGTAAATCACCTCTGCGCCCTCTCTGATCCAGGCATCATCCTGGTAAATTTCCTCTGCACCCTCTCTAATCCAGGCCGCATCCTGGTTAATCTCCTCTGCGCCCTCTCTAATCCAGGCAGCATCCTGGTCAATCTCCTCTGCGCCCTCTCTAATCCAGACAGCATCCTGGTAAATTTCCTCTGCACCCTCTCTAATCCAGGCAGCATCCTGGTCAATCTCCTCTGCACCCTCTCTAATCCAGGCAGCATCCTGGTCAATCTCCTCTGCACCCTCTCTAATCCAGGCAGCATCCTGGTCAATCTCCTCTGCACCCTCTCTAATCCAGGCAGCATCTTGTTCAAACTTCTCTGCGCCCTCTCTAATCCAGGCAGCATCCTGGTAAATCTCCTCTGCTCCCTCTCTAATCCAGGCAGCATCCTGGTAAATCTCCTCTGCACCATCTCTAATCCAGACAGCATCCTGGTCAATCTCCTCTGCACCCTCTCTAATCCAGGCAGCATCCTGGTAAATCTCCTCTGCAACCTCTCTAATCCAGGCAGTATCCTGGTAAATCTCCTCTGCACCCTCTCTAATCCAGGCAGCATCCTGGTCAATCTCCTCTGTACCCTCTCTAATCCAGGCAGCATCCTGGTCAATCTCCTCTGCACCCTCTGTAATCCAGACAGCATCCTGGTCAATCTCCTCTGCACCTTCTCTAATCCAGGCAGCATCCTGGTAAATCTCCTCTGCACCCTCTCTAATCCAGGCAGCATCCTGGTAAATCTCCTCTGCACCCCTCTAATCCAGGCAGCATCCTATTAAATCTCCTCTGCACCCTCTCTAATCCAGGCAGCATCCTGGTAAATCTCCTTTGCACCCTCTCTAATCCAGGCAGCATCCCGGTAAATCTCCTCTGCGCCCTCTCTAATCCAGGCAGCATCCTGGTAAATCTCCTCTGCACCCTCTCTAATCCAGACAGCATCCTGGTAAATCTCCTCTGCACCCTCTCTAATCCAGGCAGCATCCTGGTCAATCTCCTCTGCACCCTATCTAATCCAGACAGCATCCTGGTCAATCTCCTCTGCACCTTCTCTAATCCAGGCAGCATCCTGGTAAATCTCCTCTGCACCCTCTCTAATCCAGGCAGCATCCTGGTAAATCTCCTCTGCACCCCTCTAATCCAGGCAGCATCCTGGTAAATCTCCTCTGCACCCTCTCTAATCCAGGCAGCATCCTGGTAAATCTCCTCTGCACCCTCTCTAATCCAGGCAGCATCCTGGTCAATCTCCTCTGCGCCCTCTCTGATCCAGACAGCATCCTGGTAAATCACCTCTGCGCCCTCTCTGATCCAGGCATCATCCTGGTAAATTTCCTCTGCACCCTCTCTAATCCAGGCCGCATCCTGGTTAATCTCCTCTGCGCCCTCTCTAATCCAGGCAGCAACCTGGTCAATCTCCTTTGCGCCCTCTCTAATCCAGACAGCATCCTGGTAAATTTCCTCTGCACCCTCTCTAATCCAGGCAGCATCCTGGTCAATCTCCTCTGCACCCTCTCTAATCCAGGCAGCATCCTGGTCAATCTCCTCTGCACCCTCTCTAATCCAGGCAGCATCCTGGTCAATCTCCTCTGCACCCTCTCTAATCCAGGCAGCAGCCTGGTCAATCTCCTCTCCACCCTCTCTAATCCAGGCAGCATCCTGGTCAATCTCCTCTGCACCCTCTCTAATCCAGACAGCATCCTGGTGAATCTCCTCTGCACTCTCTCTAATCCAGGCAGCATCCTGGTAAATCTCCTCTGCACCCTCTCTAATCCAGGCAGCATCCTGGTAAATCTCCTCTGCACCCTCTCTAATCCAGGCAGCATCCTGGTCAATCTTCTCTGCGCCCTCTCTAATCCAGGCAGCATTCTTGTCAATCTCCTCTGCACCCTCTCTAATCCAGGCAGCATCCTGGTAAATCTCCTCTGCGCCCTCTCTAATCCAGGCAGCATCCTTATCAATCTCCTCTGCACCCTCTCTAATCCAGGCAGCATCCTGGTAAATTTCCTCTGCACCCTCTCTAATCCAGCCAGCATCCTGGTAAATCTCCTCTGCGCCCTCTCTAATCCAGGCAGCATCCTGGTAAATTTCCTCTGCGCCCTCTCTAATCCAGGCAGCATCCTGGTCAATCTCCTCTGCACCCTCTCTAATCCAGGCAGCATCCTGGTCAATCTCCTCTGCGCCCTCTCTGATCCAGACAGCATCCTGGTAAATCACCTCTGCGCCCTCTCTGATCCAGGCATCATCCTGGTAAATTTCCTCTGCACCCTCTCTAATCCAGGCCGCATCCTGGTTAATCTCCTCTGCGCCCTCTCTAATCCAGGCAGCATCCTGGTCAATCTCCTCTGCGCCCTCTCTAATCCAGACAGCATCCTGGTAAATTTCCTCTGCACCCTCTCTAATCCAGGCAGCATCCTGGTCAATCTCCTCTGCACCCTCTCTAATCCAGGCAGCATCCTGGTCAATCTCCTCTGCACCCTCTCTAATCCAGGCAGCATCCTGGTCAATCTCCTCTGCACCCTCTCTAATCCAGGCAGCATCTTGTTCAAACTTCTCTGCGCCCTCTCTAATCCAGGCAGCATCCTGGTAAATCTCCTCTGCTCCCTCTCTAATCCAGGCAGCATCCTGGTAAATCTCCTAAGCACCATCTCTAATCCAGACAGCATCCTGGTCAATCTCCTCTGCACCCTCTCTAATCCAGGCAGTATCCTGGTAAATCTCCTCTGCAACCTCTCTAATCCAGGCAGTATCCTGGTAAATCTCCTCTGCACCCTCTCTAATCCAGGCAGCATCCTGGTCAATCTCCTCTGTACCCTCTCTAATCCAGGCAGCATCCTGGTCAATCTCCTCTGCACCCTCTGTAATCCAGACAGCATCCTGGTCAATCTCCTCTGCACCTTCTCTAATCCAGGCAGCATCCTGGTAAATCTCCTCTGCACCCTCTCTAATCCAGGCAGCATCCTGGTAAATCTCCTCTGCACCCCTCTAATCCAGGCAGCATCCTATTAAATCTCCTCTGCACCCTCTCTAATCCAGGCAGCATCCTGGTAAATCTCCTTTGCACCCTCTCTAATCCAGGCAGCATCCCGGTAAATCTCCTCTGCGCCCTCTCTAATCCAGGCAGCATCCTGGTAAATCTCCTCTGCACCCTCTCTAATCCAGACAGCATCCTGGTAAATCTCCTCTGCACCCTCTCTAATCCAGGCAGCATCCTGGTCAATCTCCTCTGCACCCTATCTAATCCAGACAGCATCCTGGTCAATCTCCTCTGCACCTTCTCTAATCCAGGCAGCATCCTGGTAAATCTCCTCTGCACCCTCTCTAATCCAGGCAGCATCCTGGTAAATCTCCTCTGCACCCCTCTAATCCAGGCAGCATCCTGGTAAATCTCCTCTGCACCCTCTCTAATCCAGGCAGCATCCTGGTAAATCTCCTCTGCACCCGCTCTAATCCAGGCAGCATCCTATTAAATCTCCTCTGCACCCTCTCTAATCCAGGCAGCATCCTGGTCAATCTCCTTTGCACCCTCTCTAATCCAGGCAGCATCCTATTAAATCTCCTCTGCACCCTCTCTAATCCAGGCAGCATCCTGGTCAATCTCCTTTGCACCCTCTCTAATCCAGGCAGCATCCTATTAAATCTCCTCTGCACCCTCTCTAATCCAGGCAGCATCCTGGTAAATCTCCTTTGCACCCTCTCTAATCCAGGCAGCATCCTGGTAAATCTCCTTTGCACCCTCTCTAATCCAGGCAGCATCCCGGTAAATCTCCTCTGCACCCTCTGTAATCCAGGCAGCATCCTGGTCAATCTCCTCTGCACCCTCTGTAATCCAGGCAGCATCCTGGTCAATCTCCTCTGTACCCTCTCTAAAGATTCCACAATATCCCAGATCGGTTGCAAAAAAAGTTGATGTTTAAGATCGCAGCACCTGAAGTCTCTTGTACCTCTGTAGAAATGGAAGTATCATAGAAATGAAATGCAAGTTGAATCTATCTATTTATTTATCTATCTATCTATCTATCTATCTATCTATCTATCTATCTATCTATCTATCTATCTATCTATCTATCTATCTATCTATCTATCTATCTATCTATCTATCCATCCATCCATCCATCCATCCATCCATCCATCCATCTATCTATCTATCTATCTATCTATCTATCTATCTATCTATCTATCTATCTATCTATCTATTTATTTATTTATTTATTTGGTATTTACAGGTACACCTCGGAACAGTCCCTTCTGGCCCAAAAAATCCGTATGGCTCAGCAACCCACCTATTTAATCGTACCCTAATCACAGAATGATTTACAATCACCAATTAACCCACTAATTCATACAACTTTGGAATGTGGGAGGAAACCCCCACCGTTCATGGGGAGAACGTACAAACTCCTTCCAGACAGTGTTGGAATTGAACTCCGAGTTCTGGAACACTCTGAGCTGTCATAGCATCACCCTCACCACTATGTTAATGCTGATACTTCCTGTGGGCTTACATTTGCTCCTTGGCACGCCCCACCTGTCACACTTACAATGACACGTCTTGTTACTCATCGTCAACACTGGTATAGGAAGGCCAGAGAGATTTACCCAAACTGAAAACACATTTCCAAGAAGAAATAAGTTAACCAGTTTTAAAGATCCAATAAGCCATAGGTATTTTATTGTATATAATGGAAAATAACTGCAACAGACTGCCAGGATTTTAGAATAAACTACAGCACACAGCATAAATGCAGCAACTCATGAACACGTGAATTTCTGCATATGCTGGCAATCCAAAGCATCACAGACGAAATGCTGGATGGACTGTAGCATAACAATTAGCACAAAGCTACTACAACACAAGCAGTGCCTGCCACTGCCTACACATACTCCCTGTGACCGCAGGTGCTCCAGTTTCCTCCCACAGTCCAAAGACGTACCGGTTAGTAGTTTCATGGGTCATTGTAAAATGTCCTGTGATTAGGCTAGGGATAAGCAGGTGGATTGCTGGGCGGTGCAGCTTGTTGGGCCGGAACGACCTGTTTCCTGTTGTATCTCTAAATAAATAAAATGCTGGAAGAATTCAGCAAATCAAGCAGCATCTATGAATACGTACACGACGCTGGAAGAACTCAGCAGGTCAGGCAGCATCTGTGAGAAAAGAGTAGCCAACATTTCGGGCCAAGACCCGTCATCTGGGTCACCACCGGATGAAGGGTCTCGACCTGAAACGTTGGTTACTCTTTTCTCACAGATGTTGCCTGATCTACTGAGTTCTTCCAGCGTTGTGTACGTATTCTTTGATCCACAACATCTGCAGTTGTATTTTTGTGTCCTTTTCAGCAGCATCTATGGAAGGGAATAAACAGTCAATGTTTCAGGCCACACCAACTATTCTACTTCATTTACCAGAATTTGGTAGAGTCAGTGAATCATTAACAACAGCAAGGATCTAAAATAAGATTCATATTCTTTACATATACCACCCAGAATCTTTTCTCAAAGCAAAAAAGATTTGATGGTTACAACTGATTTCTGCATCTTAAAGAATTTCTATCCGCTGCCAAACCCTTTCACTGTGAACTCCTGTTTCAACCTTCAATTAGGAAGCAGAATCTTGTCAAATGCTTTCCAAGAAACTCTCTCTGTGAAATAAGGCTGGCAGACGGTGTTAACCCTATTGGCAAGAGACACCATCTGTGATTCACCTCCTCCCCTTTGTCAAACAAGGCCAGTTTCCAGGTGAGCTTTCAACTCAAATTCTCTCTGCTTTCCCAAGTAACTTTAAAGTTTCAATGTCATTATTCAAAGGATGGGAGGTGGGAGGCAACTACTCCGATGTCCAGGCCACAACTTATCCCTCTAACATTATCACCGATATACATTCCCTTCTCATAATCACATTGGTCCGAAGTTCAAGGCAGTCACTGTCATAATGTAGGAAGCCCAACAACCAAGCTGCTCAGAAGAATCAGATTCCGATGTATTTATCAGATGTATGTCGAAATATACAGTGAAATTAACGACCAACACAACCTAAGGATGTGCTGGGGGTAGCCCACAAGTGTCACTACATATTTTGGTGCCAACACAGTAAGCCCACAATGCTTGGCAGAATAAAACAACAATAAAAAAAGCCCCAGTTATGCACGTACACGGACTGTCCCATCATCAGCTAATCCAGGGGATGGTATTGAAGATCTAAGCCTGAAGGTTGATCAGAGGTCGAGAAGTTGAAGCCCAATATACAAGGCCTGAAGACTAGAGACTGGAGACCTGTCTGTATCTGTGGGTGGGTGGGAGGGAGCAGGGAATGGAGGAAAGGGACTTGTTTTGCTGCTTGTTGTGTTCTATGTTGTACCGCCGAGCATTGTGGGAGTCCGAATGTGCGGTAACACTTGCAGTTGCCCCCAACATATCCTTGGGTTGTGTTGGCTGCTAATGCAAATGACACATTTCAAAGTTCAGTTATTATGAAAGTACAGGTACATACAGTATACGTCATCATGTACAACTCAGATTCATTTTCTTGCAGGCATAATCAATAAGTCTATAATGGAACAATAACCATAACAGAATCAATGAGAGACCACTCCAACTTGGGTGTTCAACCAGTGTGCAAAGACATAAACAGTGCAAATATGAAATAAATAAGAATAAATATCAAGAACAAGATGAAAAGTCATTAAAAGTGAGTCCACAAGTTGCGGGAACAAGTCAGTGATGAAGCAAGTGAAATTCTTCACACTGGTTCAGGAGCCTGATGGCTGAGGGTTAATAACTGTTCCTGAACCTGGTGGTGTGAGTCCTGAAGCTCCTGTACCTTCCTGATAGCAGCAGCAAGAAGAAAGCATGGCCTGGGTGGTGGGCATCCCTGACAATGGATGCTGCTTTCCTGTGAGAACGTTTCATATAGATGTGATCAATGGTGGGGAGAGCTTTACCCATTATGGACTGGGCTATACACACTACATTTTGTAGGATTTTCCATTCAAGCGCATTGGTGTTTCCATAGCAGGCTGTGATGCACCCATTTAGTACACTCTCCACCACACACTATACAAGTTTGTCAAAGCTTTAGATGACATGCCAGATTTTCACAAACTCCTAAAGAAGTCAAGGCACGGTTTGTACTTTCTTCATAATTGCACTTACGTGCTGGGCCTAGGACAGGTCCTCCAAAATAATAACACTGAGGAATTTAAAATTGCTGACCCTCTCCGCCTCTGATCCTCTAATGAGGACTGGCTGTATCAAAGGTGCTGATCAATCTGCATACAGGAGGGAGATTGAAAATTTGGCTGAGTGGTGTAATAACAACAACCTCTCACTCAATGTCAGCAAGACCAAGGACTGATTATAGACTTCAGGAGAGGGAAAGCACGACAGTGCCTCTACTCCCTCAAGAGCCTGCAGAGATTCAGCATGTCATCAGAAACCTTGGTGAACCTCTATAGGTGTGACGCGGCAAGTGTGCTGACTGGCTACAATACAGTCTGGTCTGGGAACAGCAATGCCTTTGAGTGGAAAATCCTACAAAAGGTAGTGGATTCAGCCCAGTACATCATGGGTAAAACCCTTCCAACCATTGAGCACATCTACATGAAATGTTGCTGTAGAAAAGCAGCATCCATCATCAAAGATCCTCACCTCCTAGGCCATGCTCTTTCTCTCTGCTGCCATCAGGTAGAAGGTACAAGAGCCTCAGGACTTGCACCACCAGGTCCAAGAACAATTGCTGCCTCTCAACCATCAGGCTCTTGAACAACAGAGGATGACTACACTCATTCTATTCCTGGTGTTCCTACAATCAATTGCCTCACTTTAAGGATGCTTTATCTTGTTAGTTCATGCTCTCGTTATTTTATTACTCTTTATTTATATTTTCATTTACACAGTTTGTTCTGTTTATAGTTACCATTCTATAGATTTGCTAAGTATGCCCGCAGGAAAAAGAATCTCAGGGTCGTATGTGGTGAGATGTATGTACTCTGATAACAAATTTTACTTTGAACTCACAGGCCTCTAGTTTCCTTCCTCCTGAAGTCAACCATAGGCTCCTTGGTCTGGCAGACATTGAGTAAGATGTTGCTGTTTGGCAGCACTCAGCCAGGTTTTCAGTTTCTCTGCTGCACGCTGATTCGTTACCACATATGATTTGTCCCACAACACTGGTGTCATCAGTGAACTTGGATATGGCATTGAGGCTGTACTTTGCTACACAGTTATAAGTGTAAAGCGAGTAGAACAGGGGGTTTAGCACATAGCCTTGTGGTGCACCTGTGCGGATGGAGATTGTGGAGGAGATGGTGTTGCCAATCCAAACTGATTGACGTCTGCAAGTGAGGAAATTGAGGATCCAATTACATAAGGAGATATTGAGGGCAAGGGCTTGAAGCCTATTGATTAGTTTTCAGGGGATGATAGTATTGCGGAGCTGTAATCGATAAAGAGCTTTTTGATTTATGCAACTTTGCTGTCTAGATTTCCAAGGTTGAGTGAAGAGCCAGTGAGATGGCATCTGCTGTGGATCTGTTGCTCCTGGTCCCATTAACCAGCACCTGGACCAAAGCCCTCCTTAACCCTCCCATCCACGAAATTATCCAAACTTCCCTGAAATATTTCAGTAGAACCCGCTTCCACCAGCAGCTCATTCCACTCTCACACCACCCTCTGAAATTTCCCCTCAGGTTCGTCCCAAATATTTCACCATTTTCTCTAAGCCATGACCTCTAGTTCTTGTCTCACACAACCTCAGTGGAGAAAAAAGCCTGTCTGCATTTATTCTATTTATACCCCTCATAATTTTGTAGTTCTATCAAACCTCCTCTCACTCTCCTACACTCCAGGAATAAAGTCCTAAACTATTCAATCCTTCCCTATAACTCAGGTCCTCAAGTTGAAGACAAAGTAAATTTATTATCAAGGTATCTATGTGTTACTATATACTACTTCGAGATTTATTTTCACTTAAACATTTTCAGGAAGATAAAATACAATAAGTACATAAAAACTGACAAAACAAAAACAATACTGTTGTTATACTTTGGGTGGCGGGTTGGAGATCTGTCTCTACCAAAGGAGGTGTAAGGGTCTGCTTCCCTCCGCTAGCATGCAGTCACCCTTGAGCAGGGTGTAGCACCCGCTAAGCCCCCCACCCTTCCCCACAATTAGGGTCTCATGAAGCAATGGGAGCAGGTGGTGGATGGTCATATGAGCAGCTGATGCAGATCACAAGTCCTGGTTATGCGACCACTGATGCCAGACAGACAATCTCTGAAGAGTGTTGATAATGACTGGGGTCACCCGTCTTGAAAAGACCCTGCCCACAAGAAGGCAACGGCAAGCCACTTCTGTAGCAAAATTTGTCAAGAACAATCGTGGTCACAGAAGGACCATCATCGCTCATGTCATACAATACAGCACGTAATGATGATGATGGAGACGATTGAATTCCACAGGAGCCCATTTCATTCTCTCCACTGTCCCACCAACCACCCACCCAGGCTCTGCCACTCACCTACACAATGGAGTCAACATATGATGGCTAATTAACTGACCAAGCCTCAGGTCATGACCACGCAGGGGGAAACCAGATCACTAGGAGAACGTGCGAACTCCACACCAGGCAGCACCGAAGGTAAGGACTGAACCCGGCTCCCTGAAGCTGTGAGGTTCCAGCTCATATATCTGTGGCACCTTCTCAAGGTAATTACAGATGGACAAGTAATCTCTATCTAGCAAAACTAAGACTGTAAGACCAATGAAGAATAAAGTAATTCAGAAGAGCCACCTGGTTACCAATTCTTGCTTGAGCCTCCATGTTCTTTGTTCCAACACCAATGCGTTCGGTTTCAAATGAATCATGTCCATCAAATACTTCAAGATCAAGAATCAGATTTATTTATCACAAGTATGTCAAACCATATAGTTCAGTTTGCCGTTTGTGATAACAACTAACAAAGCTGGGGACAGCCTGCAAGTATTTCCACACATTTGAGCTTCAACATGGCATGCCCTCAATGCAGAACAACACAGAACACAACAGGTGACAAAACAAACCTCCTTCCTTCCTGTCACACACCAACACACTGTCCTCTATCCCCAGGACAGGCCATCTTTGGCCTCCAGCTGCACTTGGACTTGCAGACACTGGGCCTTCGACTTCCCCAGCAGACTCACATAGATTTGCAGACTCAGGCCTTGACTTAGAGTCGCAGAACACTACAGCACAGAAACAGGCCCTTCAGCCCATCCAGTCTGTGCTAAACTGATTAAAGCTGCCTCGTCCCATCAACCTGTACTGGGACAATAGCCCTCTATACCCCTCCCATCCAAAGGTTCAAAGGTACAATTTAATGTCAGAGACACTTATACAATATACATCCTGAAATGCTTTTTCTTCACAACCATCCACAAAAACAGAGGAGTGTCCCAAAGAATAAACCACAGTCAAATGTTAGAAACCCAAAGTCAACCCAGCTCCCCCCTCCTGCACATAAATGGCAGCAAGCAACAATCCCCACTCCCCCCACTGGCAAAAAAAAGCACATCGGCACCCGCCACCAAGCACTCAAGTGTGAGCAGAGGAACAGTAAAGACACAGACTTGCAGTCACCCCAAAGACTACATTGTTCAGCCGGCATTCGACGTACCACAGGCTCTCTCCCTCCCTAATAAGGGAGAAAGAGGTGTCTCCATTTTCCCATGTATCTATCCAAACTTCTCTTAAACTCTGACATTAAAATCGCCTCTGTCACTTGTGCTAACAGCTCATTCCACGCTCTCACCACCCTCTGAGTGAAAAAGTTTCCCCTGATGTTCCCCTTAAATATTTCATCTTTCACCCTTAATCCAGGACATCTAGTTGTAGTCTCATCCAAGCTCAGGGTAAATGCAAGCAGGCTTTTTCCACTATCAATCCATCTCATAATTTTGTATAACTCTATCAAATCTCCCCTCAACCTTTTGTGTTCTAGAAAATAAAGTTCTAACTATTCAATCTTTCCTTCCTTCAGTCCCAGCAACATCCCTGTAAATTTTCTCTGTGCTCTTTCAATCTTATTTACATCTTTCCTGTAGGTAGGTGACCAAAACTGCACACAATACTCCAAATTAGGCCTCACCAACATCTTATACGTTCAACAGAACATCCCAACTCCTGAACTCAGTACTTTGATCTATAAAGGCCATTGTGCCAAAAGCTTTCTTTATGACCTTACCCATCTGCGACACCACTTTCAATGAATTACGGATCTGTATTCCCAGATCCCTTTGTTCGACCACACTCCTCAGTGCCCTACCACTCAACATGTAAGAGCTACTCTGGTTGGTCCTCCCAAAGCGCAACACCTCACACTTGTCTGCATTAAATTCCATCCGCAAATTTTCAGCCCAGTTTTCCAGCTGGTCCTGATTCTGTTGTAAGCTTTGGTAATCTTCCTCACTGTCACTCCCAATCTTGGTGTCATCCACAAATCTGATGATCCAGTTAACCACATTATCATCCAGATCGGTGACACAGATGGACCCAGAGGCGATCTCTGCAGCACCCCACTTGTAGGCTTCCAGTTGACCTTTGGGCTTCAACGCTCAGCATCGACACCAGAACCTGCCAATCACTGAACACAAAGCCTTGAACTCTAGATTCGCCGTGCAGCGACCATGAACACTAGGCCTCAAACTCTGATCTCACTGATTCACGTACCTATGGGATCATCCGCCCTCATTCCCCTTTCCCGCATGGAACTCCAATTCCAGAGCCCATGAGCTACTTGCTACTTGCTGATATGGAAGGAGGGAGACTATCAGCTTTTCTCTATGCTGGTCTACCAGCCAACACCTGACCATGGTGGACACCAGCCTTTGAGCATGAAACAGAAGCATACTCTAGTCTGACCTCTAATTCTCCAACAGCCCTGTCCCTGAATCCCAACCTGACCCCTAACTCCTCTCTCTGTCCCCAAAGCAATCTTTACACACTAAAACTGTAAAAATCTGAGCCACAACCTTGACAGACACCACAGCTCTACGGCTCTGAACCATGCTGCATCTCTAGGTCACTGGTGCCATCACTGCAAAGCTGAACCAAGCCCAGGCCATTTCAGGTAAGGAAAAACAAAACAGAAAAATTTCCAAGCACAGTAGTGAGATTTAACAAGACTAGTTCACCTACCAGAGATCTCCTCGAGGCACTGTTTGGCTGTCTTGTTGTAAACAGAATCCAGTTTTGTGTGGCTGGCACTTACATCGGCACTATGTAGTGAAGAGCCATCGCTGTCCGAGTGTGTTCTGTAAAAAGCGTGTGTTAGAACTGGCATTAATAACTTAAAACAACAAAGACATTTCCCGCACAGAAGGAGACTGCTTGGTCCATTGTTGCCACAGCATTTACTTGAAGGAGCTTTTCAATCAGTTCCACCCAATCCCACTTGGTCTTTCACTCCCCCCCACCCCACAGCTATATTTATGCATTTTACTTCTTAAAATTATTGAATAAAGTTCAAAGTAAATTTATTACCAAAGTACTTATATGTCACCCTGAAATTCACTTTCTTCCGGGCATTCACAATAGAGCAAGTAAATGCAATAGAATCGATGAGAAGCTACACACAAAGATTTGATAATCAATCAATGTGCAAAAGAAGGCAAACTGCAAGTGCAATAATTAATAAACCAGCAAACAAATAAATAAATAAACAGACAGTGGCGAATCAGAGATCTAAAGCGTGAGAAGACACAGCTCACACAGGATCGCAGATTTGAGTACACAAGACATCAACTTGTGGCAGTTTGGTATTTTTGAACAGCAGCCAATCAACGGTCGAGATTGATTGGCAAGAACAAATTAAAATAAGGCGTGGGCAGGTGGAGCAGCCATTGTTGGAGTGGATAGTGTTAGAGTGGGGAATTTGAGACTTTACTGAAGCTCTTCAAGGCTTCAGTCAGAGAAAGTGAAAAGCTGTAGGTGGAATTTTTCCCCACAGATTATTTATTGTTTTTCTTTCTTTATACTTGCTCAGTTAGAACAGTAGGGATAGTGGAATGCTCCTCTTACAGGATGTGGGAAGGCAGGGAGACCTCCAGTATCCCTGGCAACTACACCTGCGATAAGTGCATCTAGCTACAGCTTCTAACACTTTGCGTTAAGAAGTTGCTGGTGGAATTGGATCATTCAGGAGCCTGAGGGGGTGACAGATGGGACATATAGAGAGTTACACCCAAGGTGCAGGACACAGGAAAGTGGGTGACAGTCAGGAAGGACAATGAAGTTAAACAGTCTGTGCCCAACCCCTTCTGTAACAGGTATATCATAATGGATACTATGGGTGGAACGTCCTAACAGAGGAAAGTCACAACGGTCGGGTCTCTGGCATTGAGTCTGGCTCTGTGACTCAGAAGTCGGTGGTGGGGGGAGGGCGGTGAGGAAGAAGAGGCAAGCTGTGGTGATAGGGGATTCATAAGTTAGGGGAACAGAAAGGAGGTTCTGTGGACAAAAATGAGATTCCCGTATGGTATGTTGCCTCCTGGGTTCTAGGGTCCAGGATATCTCAGATCAAGTCCTTAGCACTCTTAACTGGGATGATGAACAGCCAGAGGTCATGGTCCATATAGGTACTAATGATGTAAGTAAGAAGATGAACAAGGTTCTGCAAAGTGATTTCAGGGAGTAAGGTGCTAAGTTAAAGGACAGTTGTGATTTCAGGATTGCTACCTGTGTTGTGTGCTAGTGAGGCCAGAAATAGGAAAATCATACAGTTTAAAACATGGCTAAGGTGTTGGTGTAGGAGAGAGGGCATTAGATTTTTGGATTATTTGGCTCCCTTCCAGGGAAGGTGGGATTTGTATAGAAGACACAGTTTGCACCTGAACTGGAGGGGGACTAAAATCCTAGCAGCAAGGTTTGCTAATGCTGCATGGGATGCCTTAAACTAGAGTTGCAGAGGAATGGTGTAACATGAAGAGCTAGCTTGCTTGGTGGTCAAAAGCCGCTTCTACTGTGCTGCTATCGATTGGCCCGTTTGAATGGGAAAGCAGCTCTTTCCCATTGGTTGCTGTGCGTGCCACGGCACCAGTGTCTGGGTTCAGGCACCTCAGCGGAATTCCTTTGTCTCCGGGCACTCAGCTTCACACCGAGGCCAGACCAGTGCTGAAGACCCTTCGGCAAAGTGTGCTGCAGGTAAAGGAAGACCCACGTGCACACTTATCTAAGTGGCTGTTGAATGTTTAGTTTTGTATTTGTGTAACTTGGTGACTTAACGAGGTACTTATTGAGTTTGAGGTGCTTCTGTATGTTCAGTATCATAGTTTTTGTAATTAGTGTGGCTTAGGTGTTTGATCGAATGCTTTATTGTTTATAAATAAATGGTTAACATGCTTATTTATAACTTGTGTCTTCTGTCTCACTTACCAAACCCGTGAACCAGCTTCATCATAACGGATGGGAAGCAGAGTGCCAGAACAGATAGCGGAGAGCTCATGGAGTTTGGTGTTGTTAAGAACTCCGACAAAGTCAGTAATCAAAAGGCCGAGCATGCTGCAGCTGAAGTCCTGAGCTGCATGTATTTGAATAGGAAAAGCAAATGAGCTCAGGGCATGGGTCAACACCTGGAATTATGATATCAATTTCAACATTTAAGAGAAGTTTGAATAGGTACACAAATGGTAGGGGTACGGAGGGCTATGGTCCTGGTGCAGGTCGATGGGAGTAGGCAATTAAATGGTTCAGCATATAGATGGGCTGAAGGGCCAGTTTCTGCTGTATACTTTTCTATGACCCTGTAAAATAAATAAATAAATAAATAAATGCATGAATGAATGAGTGAATTCATTCACAGGTTGTGGAATCAGTTCTGTCTTGAGAGAGTGAAGTTATCAATTCTAGTTCAATATTTTGATGGTTGAAGGGTAATGACTGTTCCTGAACCTGGTGGTGTGGGTCCTGAGGCTTCAGTACCTCTTTCCTGATGGCTGCAGTAAGAAAAAGACCTGGCGGGAGATGATTCGTGGAGGGCAATGGGCAGTCAAAGTTTCAGGATGAGACATCGAATGTCCATTTTCCTCCACAGGTGCTGCCATATCTACTACATTATTTTGGCATCTCCATTTCAAGATCCCCAAACAATCATTATCTATGTCCCTCCACAAATGCTGCCTGACCTGTTGAGTTCCTCCAGTATTCTGTGCGTTGCTCCTGATTCCAGCAACTGCAGATTTATGTGTCTCTGATGGAGTTTTTTATGATTATTGGTTATTTTCATGAATACTGTGAGTGTGATGTTTTCTTTAAAAAATTTAAATTCCACTGATATTGTATTGGGGTTTGAACTCTTAAAAACTCTGGATTGCTGTTGGAGCAAACCCAGTCTGCAGCAACCACCATATTCAGATATGCCTGCTAATACCCAGTTCACGGAACAGAACAAAGCACAGTACAGGCCCTTCAACACACAATGTTGTATATAAACCTACTCTGTGATCAAATTAACCCTTCTCTCCTACACAGCTCATAACCATCCATTTTCCTTACATCTATGTGCTTAACTTGAAGTCTCTTAAATGTCCCCAATGTATCTGCTTCTACCACCACCCCTGGGCAGTGTGTTCTAGGCACCCAGCACTCTCTGAGTAAGAAACCTACCTCTGATATTGCCCTAAACGTTCATCCACTTACCTTTAAAGTATGTTCTCTGCCACTGGCCATTGCCACCCAGGCAAAAAGCCACATGCCGTAACTCGCAAAACCTTTCCAATCCATGCACAAAGGTTAGCTTGATTTGTCATATGTAAAATGCATCGTTTCGCGTCACCATTCGTGATGTGCTGGGGGCAGCCCACAAGTGTTGCCATGCTTCCAACGCCAACAAAGCTTGCCCAAAGCTCATTATCTTTAACCCATAAGTGTTTGGAATGTGGCAGGAAACCCACGTGTCCAGTGGAAACCCACAAGGTCACCAAGAGAATGTACAAACTCCTTACAGACAGCGGTGGGAATCGAACCCTGATCAGTGATGGCTTGCACTGTATCCACTACAGTACCGGCCGGCACTGTTCAAGATCTTTCACATTCTACCTGGGACCATAGACATAGGAGCAGAATTAGGCTACTTGGGACCATTGTGTCTGCCCCACAATTCCATTGTTGCTGATATATATTCCCTCTCAACCCCATTCTCCTCTCTCCTCCCTGTATCCTTTGATGCCTCGACTAACCAAAGATGTATCAACCTCTGCTTGAAATATCCTCAATGACTTGGCCTCCGCAGCCGTCCGTGGCAATGATTTCCACAGATTCACCACCCTCCGGCTAAAGAAATTCCTTCTAATCTCTGATCTAAATGGATGTGCCGCTATTCTGACACTATCCCCTCTGGTCCTAGACTCACCCTCTATAAAAAATATCCTCTCCACATCCACTCTATCTAGACCTTTCAATATTTGGTAGGTTTCAATAAGATTCCCCTCATTCTTCTAAACTCCAGTGAGTACAGGTCTGGAGCCATCAAAAGCTCTTCATATGTTAAAACCTTTATTCCCAGAATCATCTTCATGAACTTCCTCTGGACTCTCTCCAATGCCAGCACATCTTTTCTTGGATATGTGACCCAAAGTTGCTCACAATACTCCAAGTGCAGTCTGAACAATGCCTTATAAAAGACTCAGCATCACATCCTTGCTCTTATATTCTAGGCCTCTCAAAATCAATGCTAACATTGCATTTGCTGTCCTTACCACCAGCAAGTTAACCTTCAGAGAATCCTACGCAAGTTTTTTTACACCTCTCATTTTGAATTTTTTCCCCATTTAGAAAATAGTCTACACCTTTACTCCCTCCACCGAAGTGCATGGCATACACTATGTTCCATCGCCGCTTTCTTGCCCATTCTCCCCATCTGTCCTAGTCCTTCCCTCTTCCATCTCCCTGTTTCCTCAACATAACATTTCCCTCCATCTAATTTATATCATCTGCAAACTTGGCCACAAAGTAATCAATTTTGACATCCAAATCATTGACATATAACTTGAAAAGACCCTATAACGACCCCTGCAGAACATTTGTCATGAACAGCCAACCAGAATAGGCCCCCTTTATTCCGACTCTTTGTGTTCTGCCAATCAGCTAACTTTCTGTCTATGTTAGTATCTTTCCAGTAATACTATGTGACGACACACACCAAGATTGCAGTCTACAGGGCCTGCATCCTCAGCACACTGCCTTAGGGCAGCAAGACTTGAGCCTCTACTCCAGACAAGAGCGGCATCTCAACACCTTCCACCTTTGCAGCCTGAGACGTATCCTGGACATCAAGTGGACTGACTGAGTCACCAACGATGAGGTCCTGGCCCGCGCCCAGAAACCCAGCCTCTTCACCCTGCTCCAACAACACCGTCTCCGCTGGCTGGGCCACGTACACCGCATGTCAGACGGAAGGATCCCAAAAGACCTGTTGTAAGGGGAATTGGCCTCTTGCAAGAGAGCACAAGAGCTCTTCATTTCAAAGAGAGACATTAAGTCACTGAACATGAACGTCGAGAGGTGGGAGGATATTGCAAGCGATTGCTCTCGCTGGAGGCTGGAACTAAGCAGAGGTCTGAAAAGAGGAGAAGAGAAGCTGAGGCTTGCTGCTGAAGAAAAGCACACTCGCCAAAAAAACAGCACCAAGACAACACCGGAGGACAGCACCTTCGGGTGCAGTCGCTGCAGCCGAGACTGTCACTCCTGTGTGGGCCTCTACAGCCACAACAGATGCTGCTCTACCAACACAGACTGAAGCAAGACTTTCCAGGTGCAGATCCATGGTCTCACGAGACTAACAGATGCCATCATCATCATGGGCTCTTATCTTGTGAAACAGCCTCACGTGCAGCAGCTTGTCAAAGGCCTTCTGAAAATCCAAGTACACAACACCCACTGATTCTCCTTTGTCTATCCTGCTTGTTATTTCCTCAACGAGTTCCAGTCTGTAAGGCCACTTAGGCAAGATTTTCCCTAAGGAAACCATGCTGACTTCAGCTACTTTATCATGTGCTCCAATTACTCCGAAACCTCATTTTTTCATAATGGACTCCAACATCTTGCCAGCCACTGAAATCAGGCTAACTGACCTATAATTTCCTTTCTTCTACCTCCCTCCCTTCTTAAAGAGTGGAGTGACATTTGCAATTTTCCAGTCCTCCAGAACCACTCCAGTATCCAGTGATTTTTGAAAAATCATTAGTAAGGCCTCCACATTCTCTTCTGCTCTTTCAAAATGCTAGCATGTAGTCCATCTGTTCCAGGTGACTTGTCTACCTTCAGACCTTTCAGCTTCCCAAGCACCTTCTCCCTAGTAATTGCACCTCCACTCAATTCTGCCCTCTGACTCTTATGAATTTCGGACATACTGCTCGTGTCTTCCACAGTGAAGACCGACGGAAAATACTAATTCAGTTCATCTGCCATTGTTTAGTCCCTCATTACTACCTCTCCATTGTCAATTTCAGCAGTGCAATATCCACTCTCAGCTTTCTTCTACTCTATATATAAATCTGAAAATCTTTTGGTATCTTCTTTGAAATTTTTGGCTAGTTTACCTTCATATTTCATCCTTACAGTTTTTTTTAGTTGCCTTCTGTTGGTTTTTAAAAGCTTCCCAATCCTCTAACTTCCTGTCAATTTTTGCTCTAATATATGCCCTCTCTTTTGATTTTATGTTGGCTTTGACTTCCCTTGTCACCCACAGTTATCTCATCCTCCCTTTAGAATCTTTGAGGAATCCTGCATGAGACTCATAAATCCATTAGCACAAAGCCATCAGTTCCGACACACAATGTAAGAAGCTGTCCCAACTCCAACCTCTGCAGAACACTACTAGTCTTCAGCAGCCAAACAGAAAAGGCTCTCTTTAATCCCACTCTGTGCCACCTGCCAATCATCCAGTCCTTTATTCAAGCCTCTGCTTTATCCATGCTGGAGTTTTCCTGAAATACCATGAGCCCTTACCTTGTGCATACCTTGTCAAAAGCCCTCTGAAAATCCATGTGCACAATATCCACTAATTCGCCTTTGTCTATCCTGCTTGGTATTTCCTCAAGGAATTCCAAGAGATTTGTCAGGCAAGATTTTACTTTAAGGAAACCATGCTAACTTGAGCCTTTTTTATTATGTGCCTCCAATTACCCTGAGACCTCATAACTAACAATCAACTCCAACAGCTTCCCAACCACTGTCAGACTGACTGGCCAATGATTTCCTCTCTTCTGCTTCCCTCCTTTATTGAGGAGTGGAGTGATATTTGCAATTTTTCAGACCTCTGAAAAAATGCCAGAATTTTATAATTCTTGAAAGATCATTACTAATGCCTCCACAATCTCTTCAGCTACCATTTCAGAACCCTGGGGTGTAGTCCATCTGGTCTAGGCGTCTTATGAATGTTCAAACCTTTCAGCTTCCCAAGCACCTTCTCTCCAGTAATAGCAACTGTACCCACCTCTGCCCCTGGACACACTCTAAATTCTGGAATTCTCTTAGTGTCTTTCACAGCAAAGGCTGATGCAAAATACCTATGAGTTCATCTGCCATTTCCTTTTTTGCCATTGCTACCTCTCCAGCATCATTTTCAAGCAGTCCGATAACTACTTTCTCCTTTTTTTACTCTTTATATACCTGAAAAAACTTTTAGAATCCTCTTTGATATTGGCAGCTTACCTTCATATTTTATCTTTTCTCTCCTTATGGCTTTTGTTAGTTGTCTTCTGTTTGTTTTAATAGCTTCCCAGTCCTCTAACTTCCCACTAATTTCTGCTCTATAACGTTTTCAGGTTGTTTTTGACATCCCTGTCAGCCACAGTTGCGTCGTCCTGCCTTTAAGATACTTCTTCGTCTTAGGGATGTATCAATTCCTGCACCTTCCAAATTGCCTCAGAAACTCCAGCCATTGCAGTTCTGCCGTCATCCCTGTTAGTGTCCCCTTCCAATCAACTTTGGCCAGCTCCTCTCTCATGCCTCTGTAATTCCCCTTACCCAACTGTAATTTGGATATGTCTGACTTTATCTTCTCCCTCTCAAACTGCAAGGTGAATTCTACCATATTATGATCACTGTCTCCTTTACCTTAAGCTCCTTATTGAAATCTGATAAATTGCACAGCACCCAATCCTCGAACTCCTTTAGAAAACAGATGTCTTTTAAATGTTGTTATCGTAGTTTCCTCAAATAGCTTGTTCCACATACATACCACTCTCTATGTCAAAAAGTTGCCCCTCAGCTTATCCCCTCACCTTAAGCCCACAATCTGTTGGTTTTATTTTCCTAACCCTCAGAAAATTTTTCAGAAGCTTTGATTTTGCCCAATTACCTTGTGCTTATTTAAGTGCCTTGCTTTGTATTGAAAGCTTGTAACATTTTCTATGAGAAAAATATTAAGTTAATAAGTCTGCAGCTTCCTGACTCTCTGTCTCCCTCCTTTCCTGACTTCAAGATGTGCAGCAGGTTTTTTTGGCATCTTCCACATCCCCGACCTCAATCACCAAGGAGGACAAGGGCATCAGATGCGAGGGAATACCAGAGCCTACAGATTCCCCTCATCCTCCCTCACCATCCTGATTTCAAAATTCAATCAGTGGCCATTTTATTTGGTACAGGGGGTACACCTGCTCATTAATGCAAATATCTAATCAGCTAATTACGTGGCAGTGACTCGATGCATAAAAGCATGCAGACATGGTCAAGAGGTTCAGTTGTGTTTCAGCCCAAACATTAGAATGGGGAAAAATGTGATCCAAGTGACTTTGACCCTGGAAAGGTTGTTGATTCCACACGGGGTAGTTTGAGTGTCTCAGAAACTGCTGATCTCCTGGGATTTTTACGCACAGCAGTCTCTACAATTTACAGAGAATTTGCAAGAAAAACAAAAAAAAAACATCCAGTGAGCAGTAGTCGTGCGGGTGAAAATGCCTTGTTAATGAGAGAGGTGAGAGGAAAATGGCCAGACTGGTTCAACGGATGGGAAGTCTACAGTAACTCAAATTGTACGGCAATGTAATTATTGGAAACGTACATAATTCACAGCCACCAACACTGAGTAGGGGTTCACTTTAACAGGCTGGTGTGATATGATAGGTAATTACATGAAGTACTGTTACCACATATTGGTTCAGTGTTTTGGAGTACAATAAATGAGTTGTTACTGTTTTTCTTAGACATTAAACTCCCCTGCTATTTTTTATATGTGAAAGCCTACATTGGTGACCCTGATGCTCTAGGATAATTCCAGAGTTATTAAACATGTCAGCTAACACAGTCACTTTGCAACTGCCAGAGATCTGGGAGCATAATGCCATTGCCGAGGCCAAATTCACACTGTGACAAATCTCTGTTGACCACACCAAGCATTTTTATGGGGTAGCATTACTCAGTAACTCCACGCCTGCGAGAGTGGTGAGCCTACTAGAACACCCACCTGAACATGTTAAATACCGGTCACTGAAAACTCACCCTTTACAGACTTTTGGACTTCCAGAGCCTGAGCACGCCAAACAGTCACTCTCCTTGCCCAGCCTTGTGATGCTAAGCCATCAGAGCTGGCGGATCACATGCTGTCTCTCCTGGGAAATCACCATCCTTGCTTTACTTTTAAAGAACTCTTCATGCAGCAAAAGCCTGATCAAGTTCACATCACCCTCATTAGTGCACCCGTGAAGGACCATAGGCAGTTTGTTAAAATGGCTGATAGTCTACACCAGTGGTTCCCAACCTTTTCTATGCCTCACACCCCTAGGAAATGTTTGATTAATGTTCGCACCCCCTACAAAATTAATATCACATTTGAAGATGAAGAAGTCTAATTTCTAATTTTTGAACCACATACAATACTGCGGGTGAACAAATTGAACTTAAAAAAGAATAAGCTTTTAACTCAGTGCAAAAAATGCAAATATAAATTGAGCAATTAGACTCTAATTTAATCGGAAAAAAATTGTAAAGAGTAAAATCAATCTCAACAGTGAACATAAAATTCAATAACTTCTTTGCTCCTGCTTCTCATTCATGATTTTGTCAAAACGTGGAACTTCCTTGCTGACTGCGATCCGCAGGTCTGCCTGTGGATTCAGGCGATTCCTAGATGATGTCTTGATTGACAAAAGAGAACTGAATCCAGATTCACACAAGTATGTTGTTGCAAATGGAATGAGGACACGGAATGCTTTTCCACCAAGTCTTGGGAACATGTCCGGCGCTGCACACCAAAACTCCTCCAAAGTCTGGCTTTTAAATTGCATTTCAAGAGCTCGATTTGTCTGCAAATCCATAATATCTTCCTTCAGCTCTTCATTATCTGACGTTTTCTCTAAATTGTAGGAATATGGATTCATGATCTATTGTTCTGAAATCTTCAGGTCTCCAGCAGCAAAATATCCATCAAACGATTCTGACGGAATTTCCAAATGAGCCACAGTTTCTTCACGCACAGTAGGAGTTATGGATCCAGCATCATCAACCATCTCTTCTAGTGAAGGAAAATTTGAGAGACTGCCTCTTTCCATCCTTTTGACATCAAAGACGTAACTTTTCTTTGAAGGCATTCAACTTTTCACAGGCCTTCAATATGTTTATCGCTTTTCCTTGAAGAGAAACACTCAGGTCATTCATACAAGTGAAAATGTCAGCTAAGTAAGCCAGCAGTTGGGTGAATTCCTGTGATTCCATTGCCCCAACCAGATCACATTCACGCTCCTGCAGAAAAACTTTGATTTCTTCCTGCAGTTCAAAGAAGCGGGTTAAAGCTTGTCCTTGTGACAGCCAACGGACTTCTGTGTGGAAAAGCAAAACTGACTGCTCACTTCCCAGATCCTCACAAAACGGTTTGAAGATGCGATGGTTCAAAGCACGCCTCCTGATCTAGTTGATGATCTTCACACAAGTATCAAGAACTTTCTTCAAATTTGGAGGCAATGTTTTTGATGCCAAAGCATGCTGATGAAGAAAACAATGTGTAACTTGCAAGTCTGGAATCTCCTTTTTCATCAATGCAGAAAAGCCAGATTTATTTCCAAGCATTGCAGGTGCCCCGTCAGTACACACATAACCAATGACTTTGATATCTAAATCATGTTTGGCAAAGAAGTCTTTCACCAGCTGCATCACATCCTTTGCAGTTGTGTTTGTTTTCAGATCTTTACAAAGCAGGAAATCTTCCTTCACAGCACCATCATTGACATACCTCACTAATGTTGACTACAACTGGAGACATCAGTTGACTCATCCAACTGAATAAAGATTTTAAGAGGGCTAGCTCTGACATCTGAGATGACTTGGTCCAAAATACCTTCACTCAAATCACTGATTCTGTTGTTAATGACATTATTTGATAGGGGCACCTGTTCAAATGTTTTTCTTGCTTCTTTGCCCAGGATAATTGTTGCCATTTCCAGTGCACATGACTTGGTGAGATCTTCCGCAATTGTATGGGGCTTCTTGGATTTGGCCACTTTATATGCCACTTGGTATGAAGCAAGAAGCAGTGGTTTTTCAACAGAAACAAAACTTAATTTTGGAAGAGTTCCTTGTGAATCAAAATGAGCTCTTTTGATTTTCAATGACCCAACATCATGTCCTTCAACATCAGCTCCGCCATGCTTGTTCATGAAGTGCTCTTGAAGCTTGGATGGCTTCAGATTTCAGGTGGAAAACACAACGCTACAAAGAATGCACTGGGGTTTTTGCAAACCATCATTTCCTGTTGTGCAAGTGAAACCAAAGCACACATAGTCATCATTCCATTTCCTTCTTTTTGACATGATGAAGGGTTAATGAAGGGTTAAGGGTAAAGAGAAAATTATGAGCTAGTATAAGAAAAACTATCTGACTAAGTCAGAGATGACCGCTTTACTCAACCAGACACGCCTATAGCAAAGTATCATGAGAAATACGCTTTTGAATATTATATTACAATATTATCTGCGGTTACGCCAAGATAAATCGTCAGGTGGAAAATGCTACGGGGACGTGACGCGACTTATTAGGCTACTCTCTACTGAATTTACACACCTACTTCCGATGATTACCGGAGATATGAACTCCCATCACACGATTCAAAGTCCTCGGTGCTAACCATGATACCTCCTCAACTAACACAATTCAAAATTATCAACGATTCAAGAAAAAAACCTCTTAAGAGGAAAAAAACCCTTTGAAATTCAAAAACCTTTTTAATGAATTGAGACAATTACGAATCAATGACTTCAGCTGCTTTTTATCAAAATGCAGCTTTTTTAAATTTTATAATTGAATAATTTACCTACTGTCCGCGGGTTTGGTTTTAACACGAAGACATTACTCGATGGTTGATTCGGGATGTATAAAGATTTTGGCATTATGGGATGATTTTTAACTCTGAGACGTAACCTTCTAGCTAACAGTGATGAGACTCCTCAACTCTGAGGTGTAACTCCCAGGTAACACTGATAAGAATCCTCAACACTGACTCAGGCAGCGGGAGACTGGAGTGAGTTTATGTCTCTCTTGACTCGGGCCACGGGAGGCTGGAGTGTGCTTGGGACAAACGTTACTACCACTTCTCAAGGCACACTGGCAGCTGGCTGAGTGATGACTCGTGACTCGTCACTCACGGACACAAGCCACTCTTTGTCGCAACCCCTGAAACTCCATCTCGCACCCCAGGTTGGGAACCCCTGGTCTATAATCAGCCAACCAGAGATGCATCATTCCTCCTCCTTTCTCTACCTCAATAAGTTCAGTTAGCAAAGCCCCCAACATAAAGATGGCTGTGGCTGTTAAACAGACAATGCCAGGCCGGTGTTTTAACATCCTGACTTTGCTATGAACTCTAGGAAGTGCAACTGCCTTGCAGTCTTGACAGTGCCAACACATCTGGACATCAGAGGTCAGTGAACACCGTGGATTCCAGCTGCCAGGGTTGTCTACTGTTCATTATGGACACCCTTTCAGCGCAACACTTCCAGTGTGACACGGGTGCTCAAGTGGGTGTGCTGCCCGCATCGCCTATTGCTGACAAGACCCTGCTGCAGGCCGCCAACGGCAGCAGGATCCAGACTTAAGGGACACAACAGGTGATGCTCTGCTTCACTGGGTGACGTTACACATGGGACTTCATCCTGACTAAAGTGGCTAGACCTTTGCTTGGTGCAGATTTCCTGCATGTCCAAGGACTATTAGTCAAATGTAAGAACTGCTGGCTTATGGATGTCATTGACTTTGGATTATTACCCTGCTCCCCCAGTAAATTCCCCATAACGACTCTGTCAAGCACATGCACCACCACATGTGAGTTTACTCGACTGCTGGGCAAATTCCCAAACCTCACCAAGCCCACATTCTCGACTACAGTCACAAAACATAGGGTTGCACACCAGATTTCTACAACTGGTCCACAAGTCCATGCCCACGCACATAGACTGGACCCAGAAAAGCTGGCAACTACGACTAGCCCCTGGGTCTTATAGTCTTATGAAATTGGAGGTATAAGTCAAGACAAGTCAAGTCACTTTTTATTGTCATTTTGACCATAACTGCTGGTACAGTACACAGTAAAAATGAGACAATGTTTTTCAGGACCATGGTGCTACATGAAACAGTACAAAAACTAGATTGAACTACGTAAAAACAACACAGAAAAAACTACACTAGACTACAGACCTACCCAGGACTGCATAAAGTGCACAAAACAGTGCAGGCATTACAATAAATAATAAACAAGACAATAGGCACAGTAGAGGGCAGTAAGTTGGTGTCAGTCCAGGCTCTGGGTATTGAGGAGTCTGACAGCTTGGGGAAGAAACTGTTACATAGTCTGGCCGTGAGAGCCCGAATGCTTCGGTGCCTTTTCCCAGACAGCAGGAGGGAGAAGAGTTTGTATGAAGGGTGCGTGGGGTCCTTCATAATGCTGTTTGCTCTGCGGATACAGTGTGTAGTGTAAATGTTCGTAATGGTGGGAAGAGAGACCCTGATGATCTTCTCAGCTGACCCCACTATCCACTGCAGGGTCTTGAGTGCGTCTCCTCAATCCTTGTGTTTTAATTACCCTCTGGGTCTAACAATAAAACTGAGCCCTTCCCCTCGCTTGATGATGTATCTAACCTCTCCTGCAGCAGTAAGTAAGTAAAGACCATATGACCATAAGATAAAGGAACAGAATTAGGCCATTTGGCCCATTGAATGTGCTCCACCATTTCATCATGGCTGATCCAATTTTCATCTCAGCCCCAAACTCCTGCCTTCCATTCATATCCCTTCGAGCCCTGATCAATTAAGAATCTATCAACTTCTGCCTGAGGTATACATTAAGACATGCCCACCACAGCTGTCTGTGGTAACAACTTCCACAGTTTCACCACTCTCTAACTAAAGAAATGCCTCCTCATTTCTGTTCTAAAATGATCCCCATCTGATCTGAGGCTGTGTCTGCTGGTCTTAGACTCTCCCACCATAGGAAACATCCTTTCCACATCCACTTTACCAAGGCTTTTCTCCATTCGATAGGTTTCAATGAGATCAGCCCTCATTCTTCTGAATTCTAGTGAACCCAGATGGCCCAGAGCCATCAAATGCTCTTCATATGACAAGCTGGAATCATTTTCATGAACTTCCTTTGAACCCTCTCCAAGTTTAGCACATCCTTTCTAAGATAAGGGGCCTAAACCTTCTCATAAAACTCCAAGTGAGGCCTGTCCAGTGCTTTATAAATCCTCAACATCACATCCTTGCATTTATATTCTAGTCCTCCTGAAATGAATGCTAAAATCACATTTACCTTCCTCACCATAGATTGCAAATTTATCTTTAGGGAATCCGGCACAGGGACTCCCAAGGCGTTTTGCACCTCCGTTTTTTAGTATCTTCTCTCCATTTAGAAAATAGACAACACTTGTATTTCTTTTAACAAAATGCATGACCATACATTCTAGACACTGTATTCCATCTGCAAATTCTTTGCTCATTCTCTTAATCAGTCTAAATCCTTGTGTAGCCTCTTTACTTCTGCCCCTTCACCTCCACCCATCTTCATATGATCTGCAAACTTTGCAACAAAACCATCAACTCCTTCATCCAAGTTATTGACATATAACATAAAAAGAATTGGTCCCAACACAAACCCCTGTGGAACACCACTAGTCACTGGCAGCCAGCCAGAAAAGGCCCCCTTTATTCCCACCCTTTGCCTCCTGCCAGTCAGTCACTGCTTTATCCATGCCAGAATTTTTCCTCTAATACCGTCGGCTCATAGCTTGTTCAGCAGCCTCATGTGTGGCACTTTGTCAAAGGCCTTCTGAAAATCCAAGGACACAACAACTGATTCTCCTTTGTCAAAAAATCAAAGGAGATCAGGCTAAGGACAATGTCTATCTCACAATTAACACTAGTCAAGTGGACAACCTTATCATGAACACAAGAGATTGTGCAGATGCTGGGAATGTTGAGCAACACACACAAAATGCTGAAGGAACTTGGCAAGTCAGACAACATCAGGAGTGGAAAGGAAGGGGAAGGATGTGGGGGGAGGGTTGGAATACACTCTGGCAGTGAAGCCCGGTGACAGGAAAGGTGGATGTGTAGGTGGGTGGGGAAGGGGCGGTGAAGTGAGAAGCTAGGAAGTGATAGGTGGGCAAGTTAAATGGCAGAAGATAAAGGAATGTGATAGTAGAAGAGAGTGGACTATGGAAGAAACAGAAGGAGGAGGGGAACCAGAGGGAGATCATGGGCAGGTGAGAAGAACGGAGGAAGCAAAAAAGAGAGAATTGAAAAACAGAGAGAACGGGGAAGGGGGTAGAGATTTCTGGAAGTGGGGGAAATCAATTTCAAAGCCATCAAGTTGGGGGCTATTTGAGGTGTTACTTCCATCCAATATCTAATACTGTTGCCATGCATTGAAGGTGAGAGGGGGCCACTTCCAAGATATATTGTTTTATACAGAGAGATTCCTCATTCCACAGTGATTGCACATTAGCCTCTGGAAGGAAATCACTTGAGTACGGGTGGACACAACTGCAGGGAGGTGGGAATGAACAGGGAATGGGAAATAACTGGATTGGTCTTCCAAAACCCAGGGACAGACAGAGGAGACCACTTTCTGCCCAGAGCAAGACCCGCCTGCCAAACCTTTAACTGCAAACATTTCTACAGCTTATCTGGGCAACTACCACCAACAGACTCCCTCGCAGTAAACCCACTCACCGCCGTGCGGTAAACAAGCCTTCACAAAGAGCACACTGAGCAGTTAATATTTACTGTCCCTGGATATTCCAAACCTTTGGCCATGCAAACACTGGTGAAAGGGTTTATTTTATTAGGCTATAATACACCATTTCATTAGTTGCCACTGCAGGCCGCTGACTCCTCCCATTTCAATGTTGAGGCACACTGTTCGAGGACGAGGGAAGTGGACAAATGTGTTTTGAGCAGGATGGCCGCAGGACTAAGCGGCTGGAAAAGCTTTTGATTTGCGCATGGCTTCCTGCAGGAGTGGCGTGCCTGCATTTGTGTAGCACTCTTCATCGTCGCAGGTTGACCCACGGCATTTTACAACCAGTGAGACGCTTAGCCAGGCCGGAGCCACCGGTCAAACATAGGAGTGCGCGGTTGCCAATTTGCACAAAGCAAGATCCCACAAACTGTGAAAGACCCAGAGACTCTTTGAGGGATAAATATTGGCCTGAAAAAAGCTAGTTTTCTTATTTGCTTGGGGAATGTGGTCTTCACTGGCCCTTAGTACCCATCCCAAGGAGGTGGTTAACCACCTCCGTGAAGCACTGCAGTCCGTGTGGTGAAGGTGCAACCACAGTGAGTTTGGGGAAGGGGGAAAAACCATAAGACCAAGGAGCAGAATTAGACAAGTCTGTCCATCGAGTCTTCACTGCCATTCCATCATTGCTCCAAGGAGACACAGGAGCCTTGGGTCCCACACCACCAGGGTCAGGGACAGCTATGATCCTACAACAACCAAACTCCAGAGTCAGTGTGGATAACTTCACTCAGCTGACTCCCACAACTGACGTCCTCTGTATTATTTATTTAGTATTTATTCTATTACGTGCACAGTGGGTTGTCTTTTAAACATTGGCTGTTTGGAAATCTTTGCTTATGGATAGTTCTTCATTATTTCCATCGTATTTCTTTGTTTCCCTGTCAATGCCCGCAAGGAAATGAACCTCAGGGTAATACTTGGTGACATTTCTGTCCTTGGAACTTTGAATTGTGTGTGCTAATTCAGTGTAAAGTTAAATACAAAAAGCATGACTTACTTGTACAAGAAGGGTGCGACGGTGGCAGTGTTGGGGTGGCTGTATTGCTGCTGAGAATGAGGCAGGTAGACGTGCGCATTGGGACTACCCGGTGTATGGCTGCCAGCACCTCCCGAGACCCCGACGGCACTCGGAGAGGAAGAGGAGGAGGGGGGCGAGGAAGCGGGTCCTGTGCCCCTCCCCTCCGAGGGGGCTGCATAAGTTTTCCCCTCGCTGGGGCTCTTCTGTGGGTGGTGGCTGGGGCTGCCCTTGGCACTCTTGACCTTCTCGGCCTCCTTGGCTCCCGGTGTCGGCACCTTCCCTGCTGTTGCTGCCACTGTCTTGGATCCAGGCTTGGGGATCCCACTGGACGCAGGGATGGAAGACTCCTTCTTGCCTCCGGCTGCCTTGCCCCCTTTGGGAATCAGGCTGGCAATCTTTGAGCTCTTCCTGGGCGCCTCGCTGGCCCTGTCTTCCTTGGCGGCCTTAGCCCCCTTGCCCTTCTCCTTCTCCCTCTCGTCCTTCAGCTGGGCCGCAGGCTTCTTGTGGCTGGGGGCCTTGCCACCCGCCCGCTGGCCGGGCCCCTTTGGCAGGGCCTTGGGGCTGCCTTCCATCTCCCCGCCCTCCGAGGGTGTGCCCTCTTCCCTTCCTCCCTCTGGGATCACCACTGGCCCAGTGCCGCTCGAGGACCCAGGCAGCCGGGATGGCGACCTGCCGTGGCTCAGCTTGAACTTCTCCAGCACAGACCTTTGCTCGCCAGCTTTGGGGGCTTCGGGAGCTTCAGAATGGGGCGGGCGGGTGGGTGAGGTGGCTGGGCTCGGTGGCTTCACACTCAGCATGGGTGCCGTGGCCGTGTGCTTGACGTTCATCGACTTGCTACGCCATGCTTTGCCGGAGCTGGGGGAAGGAATGGCGGAGGCCGGCTGCTGCCCACTGCCCCCTCCAGTTGCTGGGGCTCCGTTCATGCCCCCTGGTAAAGATGGACCTTTAGGTGACTCTGAAAACAAGAGGAGGAACAAAGTCTGTTAAAGACCCCTTTGACCTCTACTCACAGACATCGTAACACTGAAAATAGTGCAGAGGTAGTTTAGAACATGGAACAGCACAGTACAGGCCCTTCAGCCCATAATGTTGTGCCAGCCTTTTAATCTACTCCAAGATACCTCCCACATAAGCCCTCCATATTTCTATCATCTATGTACCTATCTAAAAGTTCCTTAAATAGCCTCTACCACCACCTCTGGCATCATGTTCCACACACCCACTACTCTCTGTAAACAAAACCTTCCTTTGACAACCCACTATACTTCCTTAAAATGATGCCCCTTTGTATTAACCAGAAAACCAGTCTCTGGCTGCCCACTCGATCTATGCTTCTTATCAGTTTGTACATTTCTATCAGGTCACCTCTCATCCTCCTTTGCTCCAAAGTGAAAAGCCCTAGCTCACTTCAGAAGACGTGCTCTCTAATCTAGGCAGCGTCCTGTTCCTAAATCTCCTCTGCACCCTCTCTAAAACTTCCAGATTCTTTCTATAATAATGCAACCAGCACTGAACACATTTCTCCCAGTAAATACTTTGATGAACATCTACTCAAATGGCTGTAAACATAAGATCTACCCTTCATTATTGAATTTTGAAAAACCTTTTTTATTTTATTTAATGGAAAATCAACCATGCCACGCATTAACCCACCAAATTAATTCTAGCCTAATTACGGGACAATTTACAATGACTTACTAACCAGTACATCTTTGGACTGTGCTAAGACTTCATTCCTTGAAACACAGGAGACTGACTAATTCCATGTCCTAACAGAAATTTAGCTCATCTTCTTGAGGCAGCAGGGTTCTGGTATGAGGAGAGATTGGCCAAACTTGGTCTGCGGTGTGAAGTTTGAGAGTGAGAGTTGAATAAAATCATGAAGAACGTGTATATAGGGTGAACGTGCCCAGCCCCTTTTCTTTTAGAGAAAGGAAAGCAAGAACTAGAGGCCACGAGGAAATCTGCAGATGCTGGAAATTCAAACAACAACACAAACACGCGTGTGTGTTGTTGCAAGAACTAGAGGCCACAGGATTAAGGTGAGAGGCAAAAGATTTAAAAGAAACTTGAGGAGGCAACTTCTTCATTCAGAGGGTGGTCAGGGTATGGAGACAGCTACCAGAGGAAGTGATTAACAGCATTTGAAAGACACTTGGACGGGTACATGGATAGAAATAGTAGCTTTATTAGTCACATTGGGCTGTACATCAGAACATAAGGTGAAATGTCTGCGTCAATGACCAGCACAGTCCAAAGATGTGCTCCTATGATCAGGATCATTTTAAGGAGATTGGAAGAAAGTATGCGGCGAACATCACAGTGATGAGTGTGTGGAATGCACTGTGGGAGTGCTGGTAGAGCTAGGTACACTAGGGACATTAGATAGGCTCAAGGAAAAAGGAGGGTTATGTGGGAGGGAAGGGTTAGATTGATTTTAAAGTAGGGTAAGAGGTCAGCACATCATGGGCCAACAGCTCTGTTCTGTACAGTCATGTCTATGTACTGGGGGCAGCCAACAAGTGTTCCCATGCTTCTGGCACCAAAATAGCATGCCTACAACAAATTTAGACGGATAAGGGCCAAATGCAGGCAAGTAAGATGAGCATACATCGGTATCCGAGTCAGCATTGAACTGTTGGACTGAAGGGCCTGTTTCCCCTGCTCTATGACTCTATAAAGTACATTAAGTAACCTAAGGACTGACTGACCTCAGGGTGTCCCAAATTTACATTCAATGATTTTTTTCCAACTCCTCATCTCCTTCAATCTCGTATTAAATAGATCTGCTTCAATTTATTTCTCTCACTCAGCTCCCTCATACAGCTAGATATCCATATAACACAGTATACCCTCTGCATCTCTGCAATCCAAGAACAATATGCCCGATTAGCTGCTCACCCACTCCATCCACACCCTGAATCCTTTATCCCAGCCGTACAGTTTCCTTTCTTTCAAGGTTAAAGCCATTAGAAGGTCTTCTAGAAAATCTGACCCCACCAACCTTCCTCAGATCAGAGCAGCCCCAGACAGAAACAAAAATAAACTCCTTTTTGGCTCATCTTAGTCCTTGTGTTCTGGTTACTGATCCATCTGCCGGTGGGAAGTATTTACACAGAATACACCAACCGAGGCTTTGAATGCCCGATCACACCTCCGCTGGTGTGCCCATCTCAGTGTTTACCGTACTTTCCTGATTGTTCCTGATCTGGAAGACAAGTCAGCCATAGTGTCTGGGTCTAGAATCACACTGACAGATCAGATAAGGGACCAGACTTCCTACGCTCAAGGACGTTACTAAACCGCGCAGATTTTATAGTTTTGTGATCATCAAAAGTCATAGGAGCAGAATTAGACCAGGCAGACCATTGATTCTGCTCTGCCATGTGAGCATGGCTGACTGATCATCCCTCTCAACCCCATTCTCCTGCTTTCTCCCTGTAACCTTTGCCAGCCCTACTGATCAAGAACCCATCAACCTCCACTTTAATGAATTGCCCTCCACAATCATCTGGTTGCAACGAATTCCACAGATTACCCACACCTCCCCCCCTCTGGCTAAAGAAATACCTCTCATCTTCGTTCTAAAGGGGTGTCCTTGTATTGCGAGACTGTGCCTTCTCATCGTAGATCCTCCCACTATTGGAAGCAATCTCTTCACGTCCACTCTACCTAGACCTTTCAATACTCAATAGGTATCAAAGAGATCCCCCCTCATTCTTCTAAACTCCAGTGAATACACATCCAGAGCCATCAAACCCTCCTCATATGTTAACCCTTTCACTCCCTGAGTCCTTTTCATGAACCTCCTCTAGACCCTCTCCAACGCCAACACATCCTTCCACAGGTAAGGGGCCTAAATCTGCTGACAATACTCAAATGCAGTCTGACCAATGCCTTATACAGCCTCATTGGAATCTTATAAAACCCTTTTATAAAGCTAGTGTCTTCTTAAAACTTTGAGTTACAGAGTTAAACAGCATGGGAAAGGCCATTTGGCCCAACATGTCCATGCCAACCAATGTACTTTCCTAAACAAGTCCTTTTGCTTGTGTTTGGCCCATACCCCTCTGAACCTTTCCTATCTATGTACCTGTCCAGGTGTCCTTCAAACTTTGTGATTGTAATCATCTCCCCATGTTCTCTGGCATCTTGCTCCATATACCCATCACCCTTGGTGTTATAAACTTGCCCCTCAGCTCACCTTTAAATACTTCCCTTCTCACCTTAAACCTATGCCATCTAGTTTTAGACACCTTTACCCTAGGGAAAAGACATTGAACTTCCACCTTATCTCTGCCCTCATAATTTTATACACCTCTATTACCGTGGGGTGGCATGGTAGAGTAGCAGTTAGCATAATGCTTTCCAGTGCCAGCAAGCCAGGTTCTATTCCTGCCACTGTCTGTATGGAGATTGTACATTCTCCCCGTGACTGTGTGGGCTTCAAAGCTGTACAGGTTAGGGCTAGTAAGTTGTGGGCATGCTATGTTGGTGCCAGAAGTACACTAACCCTCTGGGCTGCCCCTAGCACATTCTTGACACAAATGACACATCTCACTGTATGTTTCAATGTTTTGATGAACTGTACATCTGACAAATAAAACTAATCTCTTTACATCACTGCTCGGCCTCCTTCATCCCAGGGAAAGGCTCCAGTATTTTGTGTGTTGCTTTAGATTTCCAGCACCTGCGCTTTTCCTGTACCCTCAGACTCACCGATTTCTCATAACTCAAGCCCTCCAGTCCCAGAGGGCACAGCTTCAGATCGAGGGACGTCCCTTTAGAACAGAGAAGAAGAGGAATTTCTTTCTCTAGAGGGTGGTGAATCTGTGGACTTCAGTGCTGCAGATGGCTGTTGAGGCCATGGTCATTGGGAGTCCTTAAAGTGGAGGTTGATAGGTTCTTAATTAATAAGGGTGTCAAAGGTTAAAGGGAAACAGTAGGAAAATGGTGTTGAGACGGATAATAAATCAGCCGTGGTGGAATGGCAGAGCAGACTCAATGGGCCAAATGGTCCAATTCTGCTCCTATGCCTCATGGTCTTTTGGTCTTCACTGTTCCCTTTCTAGATTATGGATTAATTTAAATTGCTTAAACTTAATTGGCTGGAATTCAAACTCAGAGCTCAGGGTCAATGGTCCAGATGATTGGATGTTTATTCGCTATGTGACGGTGTTTTCTAAATGGAGATATTGAGTATTGAACAATCGCAGTGTTAACTGGAACAGCGAAGAGCTGGTGCAATTGGAATGCGGAAACTTGACTGTGAATAATGTTCAAACAGCAGAACCAGCCAAGCAGAAAATCACTAACTTTCATGATACAAATATTCACCAGGCAGAATATTAAAGCGTTACTGTATTACTTCACTTCGATATGAAACTAAATTATTTCTCATTGTGCTTTGGCGCCTACTGGAATAATCAGTTCATTAGCACTTGAATTCTGATCTGCCCACTAAATCTAACAAGTGAGCGCGGTGTTAGTGTGGAGATGGCGCAGAATGAGACTGGATGAATAAATCCTTAGAGCAAAACACAGCTGGCAAACGCCTTTTAACAGAGCCTATCCAACACCTCTGTATCTGGAAGGGAACTGTTATGCTGTTTAATTGCTAAACAAAATATATCTCCGCCAGAAGTTCCAACTATTCATAGTGATGTTAACTATTAAAATTCCATTTTGCAGGCCTAGACATTTAGACCCTCATGCCTGTTTTACATTAATAAATTGACAATTGCTTTATTAATGTGCATATACATCATTCAGATCATTCCACAGATGTGCAGACTGAAGGGCTTGAGTTATAAGGTAGTCTGGGGACTCAAGAGAAACTGCAGGTGCTGGAAATCTGGAGCAACTTGCAAAATACTGGAGCTTGGGTAGGCCAGGAATGTTTTCCCCCCAAACTGAAAGAGGCTGAGGATTGATATTATAGACGGCATTTAAGAAACTCTTAGATCGGGGGTTCCCAACCATTTTTATGCTATGGACCAATAGCATTAAGCAAGGGGGCCATGGACCCCAGGTTGGAAACCCCTGCCTTAGAAAGCCACATGGTACACTATGTGGAAAGGAAAGGTTAGATTGATCTTAAAGTAGGTTAAAACATCAGCACAACATTATGAGCCAAAGGGCCAATACTGTGCTAAAACATTCTATATTTGATTTGCTATGTAGCACACCTATTCAGTGCACTGTCGCAGGAAAGCAGCATCCATCATCAAGGGCCCCCACCACCCAGGTCATGCTCTCTTCTCACTGCTCCATCAGGAAGAAGGTACAGGGACCTCAGGATCCACACCACCAGGTTCAGGAGCAGAGATTACCCCTCAACCATCAGGCTCTTGAACCAGCGGGGATAATTTCACTTGTCCCATCACTGAACTGTTCCGACAACCTGAGCACACACTTCCAAAGACTCTTGTTCCTGATATTTATTGCTTAGTTATTTACTATTGTTATTTCTTTTTTATTTGTATAATTTGTTGTTTGTCTACCCTGCTGGGTGTGGTCTTTCATTGATTCTATTACTGTTCCTGGATTTAATGAGCATGCCTGCAAGAAAATGAATCTCAGCATTGTATATGGTGACATACTGTACATGTACTTTAATAATAAATTCACTTTGAATTTAAGTCTACACTCGGGAATGGCCTGGTAGTGTAGCAGTTGGCTATTACAGCTTGGAGTTTCTGAGTTTGGAGTTCAAATCCAGCGTTGTTTGTAAAGAGTTTCTATGTTCTCCCTGTGAGCAAAGTTCCTCTAATTTGTAATGACCAGTTATGCTTTGCAGTTTTTTGCCCAGTGACAACATGAGCACACTGAATTTCATATATAAAGGCATTCATTTTAACAGCTAGCAAAGCACTGTCAATAAGAACTTTGTTCTCCTTTGGGTTTGATCTTTCTCACTCTTGTTCACCTGCACTTTCACAAAACATACATAGAGCAGTCCTGTAGCAGGTAATGAAGCATTTCTCATCAGAGCTTTTGCACACCATCCATGTGATTTGCTTACTAAATGATATCTGATTTCCAAATATCACTCCACTACCTCCCACTTGCAAATTCTCCAGTAGCTTTTGCTTCGCGACAATACACACAGATAGCACCAATTTCTGTATTGCACATAAATACTTCTTGTAGCTGCACATTCCTGACCTCATGAGCTTTCGGTGCAGCAGTTTCTACTGTTTCATTAAGCCATTTTATTTTACATGAACTAGCAGTTCTTTTGTGCTTTACTCCCTTTGCTTCTTTGGAATTCGACATAGTGAATCAATAATTTCTTCAATTAAAACTATATAAATAAGCCAGTTAATCTTTGCTCTAAAGGTATGAACTTGTATGCTGAGGGTGTGCCCTCTGGTCCTAGACTCTCCCACTATAGGAAGCACCCTCTCTCTCTAGGGCTTTTAATATTTATTAGATTTCAATGCAATTCCCCACTCATTTTCTAAACTCCCAGAGGGGCACAGACAGGATGAATACACATAGTCTTTTTCCCAGCGTTGGGAAATCAAGAACTAGAGGGCATTGCTTTAAAGTGAGAGGGGAGAGATTTAATAGGAACCTGAGGGGCAACTTTTTCATTCAGTGGGTAGTTAGTATATCCAGAGGAAGTGGTGGAGACAGTACAGATACATTTACAAGACATTGGTCAGACCGCACAGGAGTACTGTGAGCAGTTTTAGGTCCCTTATCAAAGAAAGAATGTGCTGGAATTGGACAGGGTCTGGAGGAAGTTCAGGAGATTGATCTCAGGAAGGACAGGGTTAACATGTGAGTAGTGTTTAATGGGTCTGGGCCTGCAACTATTTAGAAGACTGAGAGGGGAGCTACCAAATGTTGAAAGGCCTGGATAGAGTGGATGTGGAGAGGATGTTTCCTGTAGTGGGGAAGTCTAGGACCTGAGGGCACAGCCTCAGAATAGAAGGACATCCCTTTAGAATAGAGATGGGGAGGAATTTATTTAGGCAGAGGCTGGTGAATCTATGAAATTCATTGCCACAGATGGCTGTGGAAGCAAAGTCAATGGACATAGTTAAAGCAGGTGCTGATATGTTCTTGATTAGTAAACAAGAGGAAGGTTATAGATAGATTCTTCATTGATCCCAAAGGAAATTACAGTGTCACAGTATCATTGCAAGTGCACAGATATACAAATATCAGAAGAGAAGTAAGAAAGAATAAAAAATAAGTTACCTCAAACAGGAGGGGTCATCACTTCCCCGGCTGTAGGTTGACTCATTATAGAGCCTAATGGCCGAGGGTAAGAATGACCTCATATATCACTCTTCGGAGCAGCGCAGTTGTCTTAGTCTATCACTAAAAGTGCTCCTCTGTTCAGCCAAGGTGGCATGCAGAGGGTGAGGAACATTGTCCAGAACTGCCAGGGTTTTTTGTAGGGTCCTTTGTTCTACCACAGCCTCCAGAGTGTCCACTTTGACTCCTATAACAGAGCCAGCCTTTCTAATCAGTTTATTGCGTCTGTTGGCGTCACCCGTGTTGATGCCATTTCCCCAGCACACCAACGCATAGAAGAGTGTACTGGTAACAACAGACTGGTAGAACCAGTGAAGGAGAGGCCTGCAAACTCCAAAGGAACTCAGTCTCCTCAGGAAGAAAAGGCGACTCTGGCCCTTCTTGTACTCAGCCTCTGTGATGATGCTTCACTCAAGTCTGTCATCCGGGTTCACCTCCAGGTACCTGTGGTCCTCACCACATCCACGTCCTCATTGTCAATAGTAACAGGGAGTAGTGTAGGCTTAGTCTTCCTAAAAATCTTTACTGATATAGAGCTGCAGCTGATTCATCTTGCACCATTTGACAAAGTCCTCCACCAGGGCCTGTATTCATCCTCCCATCCTCCCTTTATACAGCCAACTATTGCTGAGTCAGCAGAGAATTTCTGCAGATGACATGACTCAGAGTTGTATCTAAAATCTGAGGTGTACAGGGTAAACAGGAAGGGAGCCTGTGGGCCTCAGTGCTGCTTACAGCCATGTCTGACACACAGCTCTGAAGCCACACAAACTGTGGTCTGTCAGTCAGGTAGTCCATTATCCTGGATGCGATGTAAGTGCTAATCTGCATTAAATGGAGCTTCCCCCCAGCAATGAGGGCTGCATGGTTTTGGGCACTTGAGAAATCAAAAAACATAATCTTCCCAGTGCTGCCCTGCTTATCCAAATGGAAGTAGGTTCTGTTCAGCAGGTAGATGACTGCCTTGTCGACACCAATGTTCTTAATGAACATGGTAAAAAAATGAAGAAAATGCCAATAAGTGGAAGCAAGATCCTAGAGTTAACCACAAGCAAGCACTTTGTTATCTAAGAGGGCATACTTTTATTGTTATAACCTTTCAGATACTTGAACTGGTTCTTCTGCCAACATCATGCAGAAACCCTGCCTGTGTTTGTGTGTCAGGGGAAGTGTAGTGAGTACAGAGGAGCACTGGATCTGTGGAGGATCCTGCAGAACCTCCAGATGACTCAAAGCCAGAGAGGCATATTCCAAAGTGCTGCACGTGGGGAATCATACTGCAGGGTACAGAAACCACGAGCTGACAAACCGAATCAGAAGTAGATTTATCACAGACATCTGTCATGGAATTTGTGTTTTTCAGGCAGCAGTACAGCACAATACAAAAAAAATTACTAAACAGTGGAAAAAAAGGAAAAGGTAGTATTTATGGACCATTCAGAAATCCGATGGAGGAAGACAAGAAGCTATTCCTAAAACAGTGAGCATGTGTCACTTTTTTAAAAAATTCAGAATCAGGTTTAATATCACTGACGTATGTCATGAAATTTATCGTTTAGGTGCAACAGTACAACACACTACATAAAAAGTACTATAAATTACAATAAGAAATATACAGTGCCTATTAAAAATACTTGCCCCGTGGAAGTTTTCATGTTTTATTGTTTTACAACATTGAATCAGTGGATTTAATTTGGCTCTTTTGACATTAATCAACAGAAAAAGACTCTTTCATGTCAAAGTGAAAACAGTTCTCAACAGTGATCTAAATTAATTACAAATATAAAATGCAAAATATTTGATTGCATAAGTATTCACCCTCTAAAATATTCACACCAAATCATCACTGGTGCAGCCAATTGATTTTAGAAGTCACATCATTAGTTAAATGGAGATCACCTGTGTGCAGTCAAGGTGTTTCAATTGATTGTGGTAAAATACACCTGTATCTGGAAGGTCCAACTGCTGGTGAGTCAGTATCCTGGCAAAAACTACACCATGAGGACAAGAGAACACTTCAAATAACTCTGCGATAAGGTTATTGACCAGCACGAGTCAGGCGATGGATACTAGACCATTTCCAAGTCACTGAATATTCTTTGGAGTACAGTTGTCAATCATCAAGAAATGGAAAGAATATGGCACAGTTGTAAATCTGCCTGGAGCAGGCCGTCCTCAAAAACTGAGTGACCGTGCAAGAGGGCGACTGGTGAGGGAGGCCACACAGAGACCTATGGCAGCTCCGGAGGAGTTACAAGCTTTAGTGGCTGAGATGGGAAAGACTGTATGTACAACTGTTGCCCGGGTGCTTCACCGGTTGCAGTTTTATGGAGAATGGCAAAGAGAGAGCTACTATTGAAAAAAACTCACATGAAATCTTGATGAGAGTTTGCAGAAGGCATGTCGGAGACTCTGAGATCAGCTGGATGAAGCTTCTATGCTCTGATGAAAACAAAACTGAGCTTTTGGCCATCAGACTAAACACTGTTTGGCGTAACCAAACACCACACATCATCAAAAACACACCATCTCTATGGGTGAAGTATGGTGGCGGCTGCATCGTGCTGTGGGGATGCTTCACAACAGCAGGCCCTGGGAGGCTTGTGAAGGTAGAGGGTAAAATGAATGCAGCAAAATACAGGGAAATCCTGGAGGAAAACCTGATGCAGTCTGCAACAGAGCTGCCACTTGGGAGAAGATTTGTTTTTCAGCAAGACAATAACCCCAAGCATAAAGATAAATCTATATAGGAATAATTTAAAAACAACAAAGATAATGTCCTGGAGTGGCCAAGTCAGTGTTCAAACCTCAACCTAATTGAGAATTTATGGCTGGACTTGAAAAGGGCTGTTCACTCACTATCCCCATGCAATTTGACAGATTGCTTGAGCAGTTTTGTAAAGAAGAATAGGGGAATATTGCAGTGTCCAGATGTTCAAAGCTGATTGAGAGCTATCCACACAGACTCACGGCTGTAATTGATGCCAATGGTGCATTCAAGTCAAGTTTACTGACTTGAAGGACGTGAGTAATTATGCAATCAATTGTGTTTAATAAATTCACAACAATATGCAGAAATTTACTTTTACCTTGACACAAAAGAGTCTCTTTCTGTTGATCAGTGTCTAAAATGCCAAATTAAATCCACTACGATTCAATGTTGTAAAGCAATAAATAATGATAACATCTGGGGGGGGGGGGAATACTTTTTATAGGCACTGTATACAGAGTAAATTGAGCTCTGACCAGTGACCAATCAGGGCATTAGCAGTTTTGAGAGGAGGGGATTTCAATCGAGTCCACCGACCGAGTAGGAAAAGGCAGCAATAAACAGAATTCTGACTGGTGACCAGTTGGCATTTGGGATTGATTAGCAACAGCAAGTTAAAGGAAGGCAGGGGCAAATACTGCGGCCATTGTTGGAGTGGACAGGGTTAATAGTGAAGATATTGAGGCTTTAACTCTTCGAGGCTTCAGCGAAGACCGGCTTCAGTCAGAGAAAGTTTAAAAAAGAGAGAAAAGCTCCAGGTAAAATATCATTTCCATCCCTTCTTTATATCTGCTCAGTTAGGACAGTAGAAATGCCAGACAGAAGAGTTGAATGCTCCCTTTGTGGGATGTGGGAAATGCAGGAAGACCTCCAGTGTCCCGGATGGCTACAACTGCAAGAAGTGCATCCAGCTGCAGTTTCTAATAATTCTCATTAAGGAGCTGGAGCTGGAACTGGATGAACTCTGGATCATTTGGGAGCTGCAGGGTGATGGACAGGACATGTAGAGAGGAAGTTGTGTCCAAGGTGCAGAACAAAGGAAGGTGAGTGACAGTCAGGAAGGGGAAAGGAGTGAAACACCCAGTGCAGAGATTCCCTGTGACCATCCCCCTCAACAACATGTATATCACTATGGATACAGTCAGGGGGATAGCCTAACAGAGGAAAATCACAGCAGTCGGGTCTCTGGCACTGAGTCTGGTTCTGTGACTCAAAAGGGAAGTGGGGAGAAGAGGCGCACTGCGGTGATAGGGGATTCATTAGTTAGGGAGAACAGGCAAGAGGTTCTGTGGGTGAGAATGAGATTCCCTGATGGTATGTTGCCTCCCGCGTGCCAGGGTCCGGGATATTTCAGATCGAGTCCTCAGCATTCTGAAGTGGGAGGGTGAACAGCCAGAAGTCGTGGTCCATGTAGGTACCATATGGGTAGGATGAATGACGAGGTTCTGCATGGAGGATTCAGGCAGTTAGGTGCTAAGTTACAGAGCAGCACCTCCTGGGTTGTGATGTCAGGATTGCTACCCATTCCACGTGCTAGTGAGGCCAGAAATAGGAAGATCATAAATTTTAACGCATGGCTAAGAAGTTGGTGTAGGAGGGAGGGCAAAAAAATTTTGGATCATTGGGCTCTCTTCCAGGGAAGGTGGGATCTGAACAGGAGAGGTCTAATATCCCAGAAGGAAGGTTTGTTAATGCTGCATGGTGGGGTTTAAACTAGGATTGCAGGGGGTTGGGAACCAGTTAGTGGGCAGGTTGTGGAGGCGGATGTTGGTAAGAACTCAGACAGTCAGGAATCAAAGGGTTGAGCCTGGTGAGACTAATGTCCTGAGCTGTGTATATTTCAATGCAAGTAGTATTGTAGAAAAGGCTGATGAGCTTACGGATGGATCAACACCTGGAATTATGACGTTGGAGCTATTAGTGAGACTTGGTTGTAGGAGGGGCAGGAATGGCAGTACAATATTTCGGGGTTAATATCAAACAATATATTTTGTATTGAAAGGACAGGCAGGGGGGCATAGGTGGTGGTGTGGCTCTGTTAATAAGAGATGGAATTACATCTTTAGAAAGAGGTGACAGGGTCACAGAATGCTTAAATCTTTGTGGGAGGAGTTAAGAAACTGCGAGAGTTTTTTTAAAAACAACATGGGAATCATACAATGGCATGCAAAAGTTTGGGCACCCCGGTCAAAATTTCTGTTACTGTGAATAGTTAAGTGGGTAGACGATGAACTGATCTCCAAAAGTCATAAAGTTAAAGATGAAACATTCTTTTCAAAATTTTAAGCAAGATTAGTGTATTATTTCTGTTTTCTACAATTTTAGAGTGGGGGAAAAAAAGGAAAGGAGCACCATGCAGAAGTTTGTGCACCCCAAGAGATTTGAGCTCTCAGATAACTTTTACCAAGGTCTCAGACCTTAATTAGCTTGTTAGGGCTATGGCTTGTTCACAGTCATTGTTAGGAAAGGCCAGCTGATGCAGATTTCAAAGCTTTATAAATACCTAGACTCCTCAAACCTTGTCCCAACAATCAGCAGCCATGGGCTCCTCTGACCAGCTGCCTAGCACTCTAAAAATTAAAATAAATGATTCCCACAAAGCAGGAGAAGGCTATAAGAAGATAGCAAAGCGTTTTCAGGTAGCTGTTTCCTCAGTTCGTAATGTAATTAAGAAATGGCAGGTAACAGGAACGGTGGAGGTCAAGTTGAGGTCTGGAAGACCAAGAAAACTTCCAGAGAGAACTGCTCATAGGATTGCTAGAAAGGCAAATCAAAACCCCAGTTTGACTGCAAAAGACCTTCAGGAAGATTTAGCAGACTCTGGAGTGGTGGTGCACTGTTCTACTGTGCAGTGACACCTGCACAAATATGACCTTCATGGAAGAGTCATCAGAAGAAAACCTTTCCTGCGTCCTCACCACAAAATTCAGCGTCAGAAGTTTGCAAAGGAACATCTAAACAAGCCTGATGCATTTTGGAAACACGTCCTGTGAACTGATGAAGTTAAAATAGAACTTTCTGGCTGCAATGAGCAAAGGTATGTTTGGAGAAAAAAGGGTGCAAAATTTTATGGAAAGAACCCCTCTCCAACTGTTAAGCACGGGGGGGGGGTGAATCGATCATATTTTGGGCTTGTGTTGCAGCCAGTGGCATGGGGAATATTTCACTGGTAGAGGGCAGAATGAATTCAATTATATACCAGCAAATTCTGGAAGCAAACTTCACACTGTCTGTAAAAAATCTGAAGATGAAAAGAGGATGGCTTCTACAACAGGATAATGATCCTAAACACACCTCAAAATCCACATGGACTACCTCAAGAGGCGCAAGCTGAAGGTTTTGCCATGGCCCTCACAGTCCCCCAACCTAAACATCATCGAAAATCTGTGGATAGACCTCAAAAGAGCCATGCATACAAGACAGCCCAAGGATCTCACAGAACTAGAAGCCTTTTGTAAGGAAGAATGGGTGAAAATCCCCCAAACAAGAATTGAAAGACTCTTGGCTGACTGCAGAAAGTGGTTGACTTTGACTTTGGCTGACTTGCCAAAGGGGTGTTATTAAGTATTGGCCATGCAGGGTGCCCAAACTTTTGCTTCAGGCCCTTTTCCTTTTTTTGTTATTTTGAAACTGTAAAAGATGGAAATAAAAAACTAATTTTGCTTAAAATATTAAAGAAATGTTTCATCTTTAACTTTATGCCTTTTGGAAATCAGGTTATCTTTTACTCGATTAGCTATTCACAGGAATAGAAATTTTGACCAGGGGTGCCCAAACATTTGCATGCCACTGTATACAGGCCTCCAAACAGTTGCCAAGATGTGGGGTTGAGATTGCAAAGGGAGCTGGAAAAGGCATGTAACAAAGGTAATAACACAATTGTAATGGGGGACTTCAATATGCAAGGGGATTGGGAAAATCAGGTTGGTGTTGGATTGCAAGCGAAAGAATGTGTTGAATGCCTACAAGATGGCTTTTTAGAGCAGCTCGTGGAAAGGCTTTCTTAGATTGGGTGTTGTGTAATAACTCAGATCTTTATTAGGGAGCTTAATGTAAAGGAACCCTTAGGAGACAGTGATCATAATATGATTGAATTCATTCTGCATTTTGAGAGGGAGAAGTACAAGTCACATTAATCAGTGGAATAAAGGGAATTACAGAAGCATGAGAGAGAAGCTTGCCTGGCTGGATTGGAGGAAGATCCTGGTGGGGATGACGGCAGAGCTGAGATGGGTGAAGTTTCTGGGAATAGTTCACAAGGCGCAGGATAGATATGTCCCACAGAGGAAGAAGTTCTCAAATAGCAGAGGCAGGGAACCGTGGCTGACAAAGGAAGTTAAAGACTGCATAAAAGCCAAGGAAAGGGCATATAAGGTAGCAAAAGTGAGTGGGAAGTTGAATGATTGGGAAGTTTTTAAAATCCAGCAAAAGACAACAAAAAGAGCTAAAAGAAGGGAAAAGATGAAATATGAGGGCAGACTAGCTAATTATATAACTGAAAAAACTTATTCTGCTTTATATTAAGAGTGAAAGGGAGGTGAGAGTTGATATTGAACCAATGGAAAATGATACTGGTGAGGAGGTAATGGGGGACAAAGAACTTAATGAGTACTTTGTATCTGTCTTCACTGTGGAAGACACTGGTGATGTGTCAGAGGTCCGTGAGTGTCAGGGAGCAGGAGTGAGTGCCATTACTATTGCAAAAGAAATAGTGCTAGGCCGGGGGTCGGCAACCCGCGGCTCCGGAGCCACATGTGGCTCTTTTACGTCTGTGCTGTGGCTCCCTGTTGCTTTGGGAAATAATTGGTCAGTATTTAATTAAAATGTATTTTATGTTAGTTTGTTAGTTTTTGAAATGTAATTCTAAATTTGAAGATTATGGTGATCTTGTACAATCTAATTAAGACGTTGTGGCGACCCATTTCCTGACACATCCGAACCGGCTCACAATTAGCCAGCGTTCAGGCTAAGGGAGATAGCCTACGGGGGTTTGTGAGTACGTGTCTTTTGCAGCATCCGCGCCCATGGGGGGCGGGTTGAGGGAGGCTTAAAAGCAAGGCTGTTTAGTTCGAATAAAGCTATCTTTGACTGCAGTTTACTGACTGCGTGTAGCACACCGCTACAACGTGTTTTTATCGCTGGCTGTCCAGAGGGGAGGTGCTGAAACGCTTTGTCGCGTGTCTGGAAGAAGTGAAAACTTTCCTGGGCAGCAAAGGGCCCACCTTTCCTGAGCTGGAACAGCTAGTGGCTGGAAAAGCTACACTTCATGGTAGACATGACAGCTCACCTGAACACGCTGAACACTGCTCTTCAATGGGGTAAGGACGAACAGCCCTGCACATGTTGGAGGATGTTTTGGCATTCGAGCGCAAGTTGACAGTGCTTGCCAGAGATTTACAGAAAGGCACATTGTCTCACTTCCCCAATTTGAGAGAGTTCAAACAAGGTCATGACATGATAAATTCGGAGTATTTACGTTCTGCAATCATCGCAATGCAAACATCGTTTGGGAAACGCTTCTGTGAGTTCAGAGAGGAAAAAAACACATTATCCTTCCCGGTCACTCCCCTAAGCATCAATCCATCCCTACTGAATACAACTGCATTGTCAGGTGTGAGTCAACCTGACCAAGTATGATAAATATTTTAATTGCCTATTATTTTACGTATATTCATATGTTTTCATTGTTCAGTGAAATAGTCCTTTTATTTTTCAGGTTGACAGCTGGCTGACGTTATTTTTGGTTTGCTGCTGGCGGCAAATTTAAGTTTGGCGTTTTTCATAAATACAAGAAGGACTCAAATAGACGTTGAGTATTTTACTTAAAAGTAACCTTCAACCCAACGTCTTTTTTTCGGAGTTCAAAATGTTTTTGTTGCATGCAGAAATGTAATTTCGTTTTCTCTGCAGGAGTTCATCAATTTCATAAATGCAACACATTATAGTTTGTTTATACATAGCATAAAGGCAAAACAAAACGTTGTATGCAGTGTTATTTCATTTTAAATGTCAAACGGGTTTTGCGGCTCCCAGTGTTTTCTTTTCTGTGGGAAACGGGTCCAAGTGGCTCTTTCAGTGGTAAAGGTTGCTGACCCCTGTGCTAGGCAAACTGAAAGGTATTCAAGTGGGTAAGTCACCTGGGCCTGATGGACTGCATCCCAGAGTCCTGAGAGTGTTTGCTGAAGAGATAGCAGATGCATTTGTCATGATCTTTCAAGAGTCACTTGATTCTGGCAGAGGACTGGAAGATTGCAAATGTCACTCCACTCTTTAAGAAGGGAGAGGGGCAAAAGAAAGGAAATTATAGGCCGGTTAGACTAACCTCAGTGGTTGGGAAAGTGTTGAACTCTATTATTAAGGATGAAGTTTTGGGGTATTTGGAGACAAATGATAACATAAGTTAAAGTCAACATGGTTTCTGTAAAGGAAAATCTTACCTGACAAATCTCTTAGAATTCTTTGGGGAAGATACAAGCAGGGTGGACAAAAGGAAGGCAGTGGATGTCATTTACTTGGATTTTCAGAAAGCGTTTGATAAGGTGCCACACACGAGGCTGCCTAACAAGATAAAATCCAATGGCATTACAGGAAAGATACTGGCTTGGATAGCGGAATGGCTGACAGGCAGGAGACAGTGAGTGGGAACAAAAGGGTCTTTTCTGTTTCCAGTGTTCAGTGGTGTTTCTCGGGTCAGTATTGGAAGCGCTGCTTTTCACATTGTCTGTCAGTGATTTGGATAATGGAATTGATGGCTTTGTGGCAAAGTCTGCAGATGATATGAAGATAGGTGGAGGGGTAGGTAGGGCTGAGGAAGCAATGTGATTGCAGCAGGTCTTGGACAAATTGGAAAATGGGCAAAAAAAGTGGCAGACGGAATATAGTGTTGGGAAATGTATGATAATGTATTTTGGTAAAAGGAACAATAGTGTGGACTATTATATAAATGGGGAGAAGGTTCAAACATCAGAGGTACAGAGGTTAGGAGTTCTCGTGCAAGACTCCCAGAGGTTAGTTTACAGGTTGAGTCTGTGGTAAAGAAGGCAAATGCAATGTTGGCACTTATTTCAAGGTGAATAGAATGTAACAGCAAGGTAATGCTGAGCCTTTATAAGGCACTTGGAGTATTGTCCAACAGTTTTGGACCTCATATCTCAGAAAGGATGTTGTCATTGGAGAGAGTCCAGAGGAAGTTCACGAGGATTATTCCAGGAATGGAGGGGTTAACACAGAACCAGTTGGCAGCTTTGGGCCTGAACTCACTCCAATTTAGAAGAATGTGGGGTGATCTCACTGAAACCTACGAAATGTTGAAAGGACTAGATTGGGTGGATGTGGAGAGGATGTTTCCTATGGTAGGGGTGTTCAGAACTAGAGGGCACAGCCTCAAAATTGAGGGGTGATCTTTTAGGACAGAGGTAAGGCGGATTTTTTTTAGCCAGAGAGTAGTGAATCTGTGGAACGTTCTATGTCAGACTGCGGTGGTGGCCAAGTCTGTGGGTATACTTAAGACAGAAGTTGATAGTTTCCTGATTAGTCAGGACATCAAAGGATATGGCCAGAAGATGGGTGAATGGGGTTGAGTGGGATCTGGGATCAGCCATGATAGAATGGTGGAGCAGACTTGATTGGCTGAATGGCCTACTTCTGCTCCTACATGTTATGGTTTTGTGGTTCGGTTATTTTGGATGTGACATTCTGGAAGGGATTAAAGGAGGAGGATTGGTGTTAATAGTCAGGAAAGTGTTATGGCAGTGCTCCATCAAATCAGACTGGAGAAGTCAACCAGTGAGGACTTATGGATGGAACTGAGAAATAAGAAAGGTATAATCACATTAATGGGGCTATATTACAGACCACCCAATAGTCCTTGGAACTTAGAGTAACAGATTTGTAAAGAGCTTGTAGACTGTTGTAAGAAATATAACATTGTTACAGGAGGTGAATTAACTTTCCACATATTGACTGGAAATCCCATATTGTAAAAGGACTAGATGGGGTGGAGTTTGTGTTCAAGAAAGTTTCCTTCATCAGTACATAGACGTCCCAATGAGGGAGAGTGCAGTACTGGATCTGCTATTAGGGAATGAGAAAGGCAGGTAACAGAAGTTTGTGTAGGGGAACACTTTGCATCTCGTGATCACAATGCCATTGGTTTCAAGGTAAATATGCAAAAAGATAGGTCTGGTCCACGGGTTGAAATTCTAAGCTGGAGCAAGGCCGAATTTGATGGTATCAGAAATAATGTGGCAAGTGTGGACTGGGGCAGGCTGTTTCCCAGCAAAGGTGTACTTGGAAAGTGGGAGGTACTTTTTTGAGGGTACAAAGTTTGTATGTGCCTGTCAGAATAAACGGTAAAGATAGCAAGTGTAGGGAGCCTTGGTTTTCAAGAGATATTGAGGCCCTGGTTAAGAGAAAAAAGGAAGTACATAACAGGTATAGGCAGGAAGGAGCAAATGAGCTGCTTATTAAGAGTAAGAAATGCAAGAGAACACTAAAGAAAGAAAACAGGAGGGCAAAAAGGCATAAAGTTGCCCTAGCAGGCAAGATGAAGGAGAATCCTCAGGGATTCTGTAGATTGTTCAAAGGGATTGCAGGGGACAAAGTTAGCCCAGAATGGCAATCCATGTGTGGAGTCAAAACAGATGGGGGGAGGGGGGGAATCATAAATGAATTCTTTGCATCTGTATTTACTCATGAGTTGGAAACAGAGACTATAGATGTGAGGCAAGGCAGCATCAACTTCCTGGACTCTGTACGATTACAGAGGAGGAGGTGCTTGCTACACTGAGGCAAATGAGGGTGGATAAATCCCCAGGGCCTGACAATATGTTCCCTCAGACCCTGCAGGAGGCAAGTTTAAAAATAGTCTGAGCCCTAGCAGAGATATTTAAATCATCCTTAGCGACAGGAGAGGTACCAGAGGATTGGAGAATAGCCACTGTTGTTCCACTGTTTTTAAAAAAGGCTCTAAACACAAACCAGAAAACTATTGGCTGGCGAGTCTGACATCAGTTGTGGGAAATCTGGATTGGACATTAGCTTTGTAGGAAAAGCCAGAGAGTGGTAGTGGAGGTTTGCCTCTCTGATTGGAGGCCTGTGACAAGTGGTGTGCCCCATGGATCAGTGCTGGGTGTCATTGTCATTGTTTGTCATCTATAGCAATGATCTGGATGATAATGTGGTTAAACCTGATCAGCACATTCGTGGATGACACCAAGATTGGGGGTGTAGTGGACAGTGGGGAAGGCAATCATGGCTTTTAGAGAAATTTGAATCAGCTGGAAAAATGGGTTGAAAAATGGCAGAGAGCTTAATACAGACTTGAGTGAGGTTTTGCACATTGGTGGGACCAACCAGGGTAGGTCTTACACAGTGAACAGTAGGGTACTGAGGAGTATGGTAGACCTAAAGGATCTGGGAATACAGGTCCATAATTTGTTGAAAGAAGTGTCACAGGCAGATAGAGTCGTAGTGAAAGCTTTTGGCACATTGGCCTTCATAAATCAATGTACTGAGCACAGGAGAGGGAATGTTATATTGAAGTTGTATAAGTCATTGGTGAGGCTTAACTTGGGATATTGTGTGCTGTTTTAGTCAACTACCTACAGGAAAGATGTAAGCAAAGCTGTTAGACTACAGAAATTTCACAAGAATGTTGTCAGGTCTGGAAGACCAGAGCTATAAGGAATGAATGGGTTAGGATTGTATTCTTTAGGATATAGAAGATTGAGAGGAGATTTGATAGAGGTATACAAAATTGAGGGCTATAGATAGGGTAAATGCAAACAGATTCGGTGTGACTGCAACCAGAGCTCATGGGTTAAGGGTGAAAGACAAGAAGCTCAAGTGAACAACAGGGGAAACTTCTTCATTCAGAGTGTCATGAGAGCTGCCAGCACAAGTAATGAATGAGAGCTCAATTTCAACATTTAAGAGGGGTTTGTTAGGTACCTGTATAGCAGGGATATGGAAGGTTATGGTCCCGGTGCAGGTCGATGGGAGTAGGCAGTTTAAATAGTTTTGGCATGGACTAGATGGGCTGAAGGCCTGTTTCTGTACTTCTCCATGACTCTGTAGAGTTTAAATAAATAGTGCAAAAAGAGAGTAAAAATAGTGAAGTAGTGTTCATAGTTTGATTCATTGTCCATTCAGATATCTAATGGTGGAGGGTAGAAGCTTTTCCTAAAATGTTAAGTGTGCATCTTCAGGCTCTTGTACATTTTCTCTGATGGTAGAAATAATAAGAGACAAAATCCTGGGTGATGGGGTTCCTGAACAATGGATGCTGCCTTTTTGGGGCACCAGCTTTGGAAGATGGGCTTGATGCTGGAGAGGCTGCTGTCCATGATGGAGCTGGCTGAGTTTGCAACCTTCGGCAGCTGTTTCTGATCCTGTGCAGTGGCCCCTCCATACGAGATGCAACCAATTAGAATGTGCTCCACAGTACATCTGTAGGAATTTGCTAGACATTGGTGACATACCAAATCTCCTCAAACTCCTAATGAAATGTAGCCGCTGTCATGTCTTCTTTGTGATTGCATCAATATGTTGGGCCCAGGGTAGGTTTTTATAAACGTTGACATCCAAGAACTTGAAACTGCTCACCCTTTCCGCTGCTGATCCCTTGACGACGACTGGTGCGTGGTCAGTCTGGACTTTCTGAAGTCCACAATCAATTTAAATTTCAATGGCTATATGAGCGGGAAAGTTTAGGGAAAATGTCAGAGATAGATATTTTACACAGGGAGTAGTGAGTGAGTGGAATCAGATGAGGGGGTTAACTCTGGGTTTCTCTTCCCACAGCTCTGAGGATTTCCACCAATTTCTCCTGTTCCAGCTTTTACAGTCTTTTTCATTCTTTTCAGGACTGCACATTTACTCAGAGTGAAAATGGAAGAGTCTAAAATAAATGTTTTTCTGTAAAGGGTATGGACTAGATGGACCAAAAGGCCTGTTTCTGAACTGTAGTGCTTAGTGACTCTAAGAGGGAGCAATGCAGCCCACTAGGTCTGCATCCCTCTGCTTCACTACTTCCTTGGTGTAAATGAGTGTGCAACCATGATCTAACCCCACTGTAAAATCTGGCACTAATCTGTATTCTGCAGACATGCTGAGAGAGGACTACTTGATAACCATGCCTCATTAAACCTCCATTTCACGAAGGCTGCAAATAAATCTGAGTGCAGTGTCACAAACACCGACCTCTCCCTGCACTGCCAATTGTTTCAAACTCAGGCTTTGCAATTTCATAGAGAGTATGAGCTACAAGCTCTCCTTGATGGAGACTCGCAGAGCACAGACCCAGGCCCTTCAGCCCACTAACCATCAAGCACCAATTTCTATTAGTCCTGCACTAATCACATGCAGTTCTTCCCACATGCCATCATCTCCCCTCCCCGGATTCTAGCACTCACCTATGTGTTGGAATGTCTTTTTTTTCCTGGATTGGAGGCCTGTGTCGATTAGGCACTAAATGGTGACTCCTTTGCTTACATCTTCTGAAACAGTTCTATTTCTATCTTTAATATTTCTATTGTTCCCTTTCAGGGTTCTTTCAAAGACCCTGACCTGGAGTTACACGCTGACTACAGTTCTTTGCGGGAATGGAATCCACTCTCCACGTTTCACGACTGGCTATTATCCGACACGCCAAGGGTGCAGCCTAAGAGTTTGGATCGGCTTTAGAGGCCAGGGGCTCTGGGGACAGGCAGATCGAAGGTCATTGTCCTGGGAGCTGGGAGCTCTTTGGCTGTATGCCTGGTGACCTGAGATCTTTGGGCACAGAGCTCTGAAAAAGCGAGGCAACAGACTTTTAACATCATAAACCAGTGAGTTTTTTGTTAAGTCCCCCTCTCGCTGTGAAACGGAGACATCTCTTTCTCCCTCATTAGTGAGAGAGAGAGCCTGTGGTATGTCAATTACCGGGTGAATGAGTAGTCTTTGAAGTACTGCAAGTCTGTGTCTTTGCTGCACGCCGGAGTGCTCGATGGTGGGTGCTGATGCTTTTTTTTGCTGGTGGGGGAGGGGGGATCATTCTTTGCTGCTGCTTACGTGTGGGAGGGGGGAGCTGGGGGTGTACTCTGGGGTTCTAGCATTTAACTGTCTTTCGTTCTTTGGGGCACTCCTCTGTTTTCATGGATGGTTGCGAAGAAAAAGCATTTCAGGGTGCATATCATATACATTTCTCCAACATTAACTGTATCTTTGAAACCTTTTTATGCCATGGACTAATACTATTAAGCAAGGGGTTTGTGAGCTCCAGGTTGGGTCCCCTGCTCTAATAAATAACCCCCCATTCTCCTGCTTTCTCCGCATAGACCTCTTAACCTCCATTTTAAATATATCCAATGTCTTAGCCCACACAGCTGTCTATGGTAATGAATTCACCTCCCTCTGACTCAGACAATTCCTCCTCATCTCTGTTCTAAAGGGATGAAATGGTATTCTAAGTCTGTGCCCTCTAGTCCTGGGCTCCCCCACTAAAGGAAACGTCCTCTCCATGTCTACTCCATCTAGGCTTAGTGACATGGAGTCATGACGACCTTTACCACAATGTCAACAAAACAAAAAAGTTTGGCGTTGACTCCTGAAAGGGGATGCACATGCTCCTGTTTACATCAGGGGTGGTGAGGTTGAGAGTTGTACATCCTGGTCCAACCCTACTGATTTCACAGCAGAGAAGGCTCACCCATGCCTCGACTTTGTCAGGAGCCTAAAGAAATTCGGTATGACCCCAATGACTCTTGACAAATTTTATTGATGCACCATAGAAAGCATCCTATCTGGATGTATAATGGTTTGATATGGCAACTGTGATCGCAAGAAACTGCAGGCAGCTCAGCTCCTCGCCAGAACCAGCTTCTTCCCCACAGACTGTCTATATCTACCGTGACCTCAGTAAAGCAGCCAACATGATCGGACCCCAGCCACCCCAGACCTTCTCTCTTCACTCCCTTCCATCAGGCACAAAGACAGCTCCTGCCTTCTTGTTATCAGGCACTTAAATTGACATATTGTATGGTAGATTGACTCTCGACCACAGAACCTCTTTTCCTCTCTTTCTGCACTGCTTATACCTATTGTAATTCATAGTGGTCTTTATGAATCGCACTTTAACATTGCCATGAAACAAATTTCCTGTCATATGCCAGTAAGAGTAAAATTGATTCTGATACTGACATCTCCCAGTTAAAACAAGTATATTTTCCAGTTGAAGTTGATAAGGATTGACAGAGCTTGGCAAATTTCTATCAAAGTAGATGTTGGTGAGTTTTCTATGAGTTCCACTTTAGATATGAGAGTGAATCTATCAACAATTGCCTCTTCCCTTCACAGATGCTGCCTGACTTGTGGAGGTCCTCCAGCGGACGGTGTCGTTCCAGATTCCAGCATCTGCCATCTCCTGTGTCTCCTGAAATTGACGTTGCTTAACAGTGGTGAGGACAGCAGCCCTGCAACCTGGAGCATGGAAATCCTTGGTGATGGCACATCTGTCTCACCTTACCAATTTACGTTTGAAAGTTTTGCTTTATTTTATTTAGAGATACAGCATGGTAACAGGCCCTTCTGGCCCAAAGAACCTACAAGGCCCAATTACACCCACGTAGCCAATAGACTGACTAACCGGTATGTCTTGAGAATGAGGGAGGAGGAAGGAGCACCCACAGGAACCCCAGTCACAGGGAAAACATACAACAGCGGCTGGGTCGCTGGTACTGTAACAGCGTTAAGCTAACTGCCTCGCTACCACACCATTCCTAGTTGCCGTTAGTCGTTAACTAATCTATGCCGTCTGTCAAAGTGAACATCCATTCTCAGTACAGATACTCCCTCCAAATCTTCCCCTTTAACTTAACCCTCTCAAAGAACAGCCTCTAGCTCCTCAGATCTATCCACCACACCCAGCAATTCCTTTGCACATAACAGTGAGAAACTGCAAAGACTTAATGAACACAGCTCAGCACATCACCGAAACCTGCCCGTACAAAATGCTGGAGGAACTCAGTGCCTCTGGAGGGGAATAAACAGTCAATGCTTCAAGCTGAGATAAGTCGTCAGAACCATTTCAAGCCTGTTTATTCCCCACCAGAGAGGCTGCATGACTTGCTGAGTTCCTCCAGAACTTTTGTCTGGCACCAACATGACGTGCTAACCCCAACCTGTATGTCCTTGGAATGTGGGACGAAATCAGAGCACCCAGAGGAAACCTGTGAGGTCATGGCGAGATTGATGGAATGGAACACCGACTGCTGGAGCTATAAATGTTAAGCTAAGCGCTATGCTACCATGCCACACCTTTTGAAGTTGGTGCCAGGTAATACCTGATGGTGTCCCTGGGCCCACCTGCTAGTCACAGTCCTATGGTTACATGCAATACAAGTTTTCATTACATCAGCAAGTCTGCCATTGGCCCCACGTTGTCAGCCCTGAGACATCCCATCCTTCTTCTCGGCATCATTCTTTCATCCCAGAACTTCAGAGCACTGGTGTGGTTACTGAGCAGGCAGTCCACCTCCCCTCATTCCTTCGGAATTGAGACTCACCAGCAGAGGAGCATTAGCTGATTAACCAGGGCTGTTTTGCAAATGCGTCCAGCCTTCCTCATCAAACATGCAGCAGCTTTTAAGACCTACCCCTGGCGGCTTTCCGACCGGGACAGGACACACGATCTTGTCCTGTTTGCTCCGGTGATCCTGAGTGAACTTTCTCCTGCAGGAGGCAGGGAGTCCAGATCCTGTGGCCTCATTCCAAGGCACAACTCCTCCTTTTCCATTCCCAAATAAAAGATGATGTCAAGACCACAGACAGCAGCGGACAAAATGTGTGTGTGTATGTGTGTGTGGTGTGTGTGGGCCAAATAGAGGGGGCCATTGTGCCTTCTTCCACACATGGCTGTGAGCCCAGAAACCGCCCTCACCGCTCACAAGTCAAGCTTACAGTGTCATCAAGTCTGAAGGTATGTCCGCAATGTGAAAGGCAGGAGGCCCGGAGATGGTGACTGTCTTCCTGTCTTTACTTGTATATCCAATCACGTAACCTTAGGGTAACTTGAAACAAGAGTCTCCTTGGAACAGATGAACTCTTCACATGCATACGCTTTGCAAAAGCAAGCACACATTTTCCTCTGAATCAGAAGTTGTACTTCTCCTGAGACCTTGTGTGCAACCAGACTGGAGACACAGGAGATGGCAGGGGCAACAAACAACCTACTGGGAAAACTCAGCAGGCCGAGCAGCATCTGAGGGAGGAAACAAATTGATGCAGGGTATTGACCTGAAATATCGACAATTCCTTTTCTCCTACAGATGCTGTTCAACCCACTGAGTTCCTCCTCCAGCAAGTCACAAACACAAGGGATTCTGCAGCCGCCAGAAATCTTGAGGAACACACACAAGATGCTGGATTTGCTCAGCAAGTCAGGGGAGTAGACAGTCGATGCTTTGGGCTGAGACTCTTCAACGGGACTGGAAAGGAAGGGAAGCGGGGGTAAAGTACAAGCTGACAGGTGATAGGTGAGATAAGGTGGGTGGGGAAAAGAGGTTTGAAATAAGAATCTGGGAGGTGATGGGTGGAAGAGATAAAGTGCTAAAGAAGAAGAAATCTGATGGGAGAGGACAGTGGACCATGGGAGGGGAATCAGAAGGAAATGATAGGCAGGTAATGAGAAGAGGACAGAGGGGATCCAGAATGGGAATTGTAAAAGAGAGGCTGGGGGAGGAGGGAGAAATCACTGATGATGCTGTCAGGTTGGAGGCTACCCAGATGGAGTAGGAGGCTTTGTTGAATGCAGCCTCATCATACTGGTAGGGAAGGCCACAGGCAGACATGTCAGAATGAGAATAGGAAGTCAATTGAAGAGGGGTGATCACTGGGAAATCCTGCCTTTACTGGTGGACAGGGCAAAGGAGCTCAGTGCAGGGGTCACCCAGTCTTCATCGGGTCACTCCTCCAGTAGATTGTTTGCTACCCCGTCCCAAGTCTGTTCAAAGTACCAGCAGGTGTGACACTGTTGAAGCTACGGATTAACCTGAGGCTGAATTCACTGCTAATCAGTGATTGGTTTATTTCTGTCACATCTGGCAAGATACCATGAAAATCTTTTGTTTGTGTGCCAGCCAAACAAATCACTCTGTTTACAAAGTACTTCCAGAAGGTAAAAAGGAAAACAAAACAAAATGCAGAATATAGAGATACAATTAGTGTAAGTACAGTGCAGAGAGACGTATAAAGTGCAAGGGGTGGGTTGAGGTAGACTGAGAGATCAAGAGTTCAGCTTTATTGTATAGACTGGTAACTGTTCAGGAGTCTGCTAACAGTGGGGTAGAAGCTGGGATTCAGCCTGGTGGTACAGGTTCTCAAAGTGGATTTAAAAGTCCTACAGTCATAACGTCAAGAAGATCAGGCGATTTGTACTCTGGCCAATATTTACAGTATTGTGCACACGCACACTTACAGACTGTGCTGTACATTGCACTCTACTGCTGCCACAAAATAAAATTTCATGACATCTGTGAATGGTGATGAGCTTGATTCTGATGTGGGCCTCTGGACTGAGACTGGGAGAGCACCAGAGAGACATTCTGTAATGATCAGTAGACCAGTACTCCTTCCCTGCCACCTGTCCCACACCCCTCCCGCGGCACTCTGTCCTCACCATTCCCAACAGCCTTTGCTCTCGCCACATTTACAAACTCAGCTGCTCCATGTTGACAAATACAATACCGTGAAAAAGTCTTGGGCACCCTATCTGTATAAACCTGCCAAGGACTTTTGCACAGTGCTACATCTATCAGTTCTGGAAACACAACAGAATCTGGATTATCTGCAGGGAGGAGGAGAGGGACGGAACAATCGATCTTTCACTTTGAAAACCTACCTCGATTGAAACGTCATCAATTTCTTTCTCCTCTGCAGACGCTGCTTGTTCTAGACAATTTCTCCAACAGATTGGTGAAAGCTTAGAGAGGCAGCAGAGGAGATGTACTGGGATGCTGCCTGGATCAGAGCATCTCTTATGAGGAAACATTCAGCAACCAGGAGCTTTTCTTTTTGGAGCGTAGGAGTATGAGAGGCAACTTGATAGAGGCATACAAGATAAGAGGCATAGACTGAAAGGAGAGCCAGAGACTTTTTCGCAGGGTGGACATGGCTAATAAGAGGGGGCGTCATTTTAAGGTGACTGGAGAAAAGTATGGGGGAATGTCAGAGTTTGGTTTTTTATTACACAGAGAGCGGAGGGTGTGTGGAATGTGCTGCTAGGGGTGTTGGTAGAGGCAGATACATTAGGGACATTTAAGGGGCATTTAGATAGGCTCATGGATGAAAGAGCAAATGGGAGACAATGTGGGAGGAAAGGGTCTTGCGGTAGGTTAAAAGGTCAGCACAACACTGTGAGCTGAAGAGTCCGTACTGTGCGGTACTGTTCTGAGTTGCAGTTTGTCAGCCAGGGGTTCTGAAGCATGCTGAAGGGACTAGAGCAGGGGTCGGCAACGTTTACTACGGGGAGCCGCATCACAGAGATCAAAGAGCCGCATGTGGCTCTGGAGCCGCAGGTTGCCGACCTCTGGACTAGAGTTTAGCTGCCTCGATCTCTGATCTTTCAGAAGGTGGGCTGGATGAACATCAGATACCACATTGTGGGGCTGACTGTAGACTGAGAGGGACACGTGGTACAATCCAGCCACCCTCTGGATGAGCACAGGGGGGGTCAAAGTGGATGGGGTAGGAGTCCATGAATGAAGGTACGTTATTGCCCAACATGACAGATACCAAAGTCCAGTTGAAGTGGGGAGGGATGCCCGACAATGGGAACTCTGGGGGGGGGGGGGGAAGAAACATCATCTAGATTCCCCCACAGAGCCCTGTAAAGTGATGGGTTGGGCTGATGGGGGTGGGGTGAAAGTGCACAGAACTCCCCCACCCACATAGATATAGTATAGGGATGACAAGAGTAGCCTGGACTTGGAAAATATCAGGTCCAGTTTCTACAGTGATGTAGAAAAGAGGACCCAAAAATGGGCGTATAGACACTCAGCCTGGGAAGTGATAAGTTTCCACACATGCAACATTGACAGCTTCCGAGCAAGGATTCCTTCCAATAAACCGGCTGTCTGGTTTTGTGTTGGGTCATATTGCAATTAGTGAGAGCTTGCTGAGCCCAGAATGGCATTATCTTTAAAAACTACCAGCGGAAAAGCTCATTAGCTACAATCTCCATCACTGCAGGACTTGGATGTGTCCAGCACAAAGAAGCAGGCAGGAAAAATCATCGTAGACACTTCCCACCCAGCAAACTGACTTTTCCAAAAGCTCCTTTCTGTGAAAGAAAGGGCTATTAAAAGAAAAACTTCACACCACCTTAGAAGTTTCTTCCCCCCCTCAGGCAGTTAATCTGATCAACCATTCTAGTTAGCACCCCCCAACAACTATTACCTCAGTCTCTGCACTCTACTGTAAACACTTTAAACCACTTTTTATAATGCTGTTTACATTGTAAGTACCTACTGATATTTATTTATGCACATTTTATTCTGTTTTTGTGCATCTAATTTTATGTTTATATAATTCTTTATGATTGTTCTAGCTGGGAGTGGTAGTGGGGACAAGCTCCCACTACCTATTAAATGCTCTCAATGGTGTGCATCTCAATTAGTCGCTGACAACCAAGACCAGCTCCTGGCCTTCACGTCTGGAAGCCCGGTGGAACAGTTTCCACTGACAGGAGAAGGGGCAAAGGTGGGTCACTGGCACTATAAAACCAGTCACTTCGGGCAGATGGGGCTCATCAGCCGTGGTTGGCAGCTCAACTAGGAGAAGGAAAACTCTGATTTCAAACCTCTGCCGCCTTGGGGCGAAACCCGCTCGTGTGAAAGGCTTTGGGAATGAATCCCAAGTGAGAACTCTGGAGCTGAAGTCCCTAAAGCAGTCTACGTTGAGTTCAACACTGACCGGCAACTCCAGTGACACTGCTGGTACCAAACTGTATCGGTCTCTGCCGTTCCTTTCGGTTCATTAGATGCATGGAGAGGGGGAGCTTGCTACATGGCATCAGCTGGCTCTCCATATCGTACTGCCCAGGCTTGCGTATCCAGACAGCTAGGATGCTATATCCATGGTCAACTCCGACCAACGGAGGCCTACGCACACTACACTATTCTTTATAATTATTTTGAATTCTTTATAACTTTTGAACATTGTTCTTTTTTGTTGTGCGTCGCACCAGCACCCCACAGCAAATTCCTAATACACGTAAATGTATACGGCTCAAAATCAGTTACATTCCCCAGGCAATAAGACTGATCAACACCACCGCCCAATAACTCACCCCTCCACATCCCCAACCACCACTACTTTATCATTTCCCGCCAGTTACCTTAAGTACAGAGCATCCCGTGCCTAGAATCATTTTATGCACATGAAATCAGTCAATGTATTTATTTTTAATGTGTCTTTTTACTATGTTCTTTATCCTACTGTAATTTTTACTGTGCTGCATCAGATCTGGAGTAACAATTATTTCATTCTCTTTTGTACTTGTGTACTGGAAATGACATTAAACAATCTTGAATCTTATATAAAGTTGATCCCTGAACCTTGATCCTTACAATGATGATAAAAACCTCTGAGAATGAGTCATATATCATGGAAACAGGCCATTCGGCCCACCATGCCAGTGTTGACTCAGGGGTACCCATCTTCCAAGCACTTGGCCCAAATATTTCAAGTGTTTGGCCCGACAAAACTGAAAAACTATCGGAAACATTGCTTCCCCCACTCTCTTCAACAGTCTGTTCCAGTTACTCAACCACTCTGTGTGGAGAAGATTCCCTTCAGATCCCTGAGAAATCTTTATCCCCTTCATTCTGAATCAGGGGTTCCCAACCTGGGGTCCACAGACTCCTCAGTTAATGGTAGGGGTCCATGGCATAAAAAGGGTTGGGAACCCCTCCTCTAAATCTATGTTCCCTAGTTTCAACTATTTCTAATTTTGATTAGTTTTGTAGTTGCAAAGTTTGTATTTTGCACATTGGTTGTTTGTCAATTGTGTTTAGACCATAAGACATAGGAGCAAAGTTAGGTCATTCAACTATTCAAATCTTCTGTGCCATTCATCGTGGCTGACTTATTATCCCTCTCGGCCCCATTCTCCTGCTTTATCCCCAAAGCCTTTGATGCCCTTACTAATCAAGAACCTATCAACCTTTACTTCAAATACACCCAATGGCTTGCCCTCCACAGATGTCTGTGGCAATGAATTCTACAGATTCACCACTCTCTGGCTTAAGAAAGTCTTCGTTATCTCTGTTCTAAAGGGATATATTTTGAGGCTGTGCCCTCCGGTCCTAGGCTCCCCCACTGATGGAAACACCCACTAATGCATTTTTGTAAATTCCGCCGTATTTCTTTACTTTTCCTGTAAATGCCTGCAAGAAAATGAATCTCAGGGAAGCATATGGTAACATGGGTGTATGTACTTCGGTAATAAACTTACTGTGAAATTTGAAGTCTGAACTTTGTTAAGGAAGCAATCTTCCCATAGTCCACCCTATCTATATTCCTTATCATTTTCTACACCTCATCCATCTGCTCTTAATGCCCTCCACTCCAGGGAGAACAAACCCGGCTTCTCCACCCCATCCAGGCACAATTCCAGTGAGAATCCAACGTCATCACATCCTTCTTCTATATCCTTGCAGCAACTCCAGGTAATTTCTCCCACCTCTCTTCCCTTCCCCCCCCCACACCCAACTCTCTTATTCTGGCTTCTGCCCCCTTCCTTTCCAGTCCTGATGAAGGGTCTCAGCCTGATACATCAACTGCATATTCCCCTGCGTAGATGCTGAGCTCCTCCAGCATTTTGTGTGTGTTGATTCCTATCAGATGGTGACCAGAACTGAAGTAATGAGGTCTGAGCATTGTTTTATAAAGTTAGACCTGCTCTCACATTCCATTTGTAAGACGCGCCTCAGGAACAAGAAGAACAGGAAGATGAGGAAGCTGAAACCCTTACCTCGCTCGCTGCTGGCTGCATACTGGAGAGGCTTGTTCTTGTCAATGGTGTTGAAACTCTGACTCCGCCTGTTCGAGCCGTTGGCTCCTTGGACCTTGGTGGTACTGCCTGTGTTTGCTACCCTGGAGGGACCTGGGAGCCTGCAGAACAACAGGGTTTGGACAATTACCTGTGGTATGTGGTTTGATTAAGTGGAGGTCCTCTCTCCTCCACCCAGCAGCTCCGCCACACTCGGTTGTGCCTTGCCTGCCCTGCAGTCTGTTTGGAGGTGTTTTTCTCATCTCAGCTCTGTTCCAATATCAACAAGAATTCAAGGTCTTCACAGGTGGTTAATGTTTACCACCATGACCTCTCAACCAAGCACCCCTTGCCCGTGCAAACATTTACTATGCAAACTGATCTCACCATGATCAACGTTTAAAAGAAAACTGCCAAAAGCAGGTTCAAAATCATTCCTGCAAGCGGATTCTTCCTGAGAAAGTACTTGCATCTGGAATTTAATGAGAGGATTTGATAGCTGAATAACTGGACTTTTGTTTATGAACACCAGTCTCAAAGGTGAAGGTTTGAATTTTTTCAATGGAGTTGTTTAGTATAATACTAGAGAGATATCTACTATTAATATATCTCAAAAAGTATTATACTAGATGGCATGCATTAAAGAGAGGGGTTTAAGTTTAAAGAAGGTGTGTAAGGCGAGCTTTTTACAGATTGTTGGTGCCTGGAATGCACAGTTAAATGTGGTGGTGAAGGCAAATATGATCGAGGCATTTAAGAGGATCTTAAATAGAGACATGAATGTGCAGAGAATGGAGAGAAATGGACACTTCAGACAGAAGTGATTAGTTAGGCATTTAATTACTAGTTTAATTAGTTTGACTTTAGGTCCTGGTTTATAGGGAAAAGTTGAATTGGTACGGATTTTTTAATTTCCTAGAGCGTAGGAGAATGAGGGGAGATTTGATTAAGGTATACAAATTAATAGATAGGATAAATGCAAGCAGGCTTTTTCCACTGAGGCTAGGTGAGATGACAAATGGAGTTCATAGATTAAGGGTGAAAGGTGAAATGTTTAGAACATAATCCCATAAGACATAGGAGCAGAATTAGGCCATTTAGCCCAACAAATCTGCTCTGCCATTCCATCATAAGAGGAAGGTGAATATGAGGGAGATTTTCTTCATTCAGGGATTGGTGTGAGTGTAGAACAATCTGCCAACACAAGTGTTGCATGTGAGTTTGATTTCAACATTTAATAGAAGTTTGGGTAAGTACATGGATGGGAGAGGTATGGAGGGTGTGGGCCTGTTTCTGTGCTCTATGCCTCCACACTGAGGTCAGGATGGAACCTGGGTTTCTAGGACTTGGGCTGTAGGGAGTGACTGGACCAGCTGCGACTGTTTTCCCTGGAGTGAGGGGTGAGTTGGGAGTACAGTATAGGTAGCTGAATGGCCAAAGTGTTTTCCCGAGGGTAGAGGGAGGGCACAGGTTCAACACGATAGGGAAAAAGTTAAAAAGGGAGTGGAGGGGCAACATTTTTTCACACAGAAGGTGGAGGGTATGGGGAACATGATGGGTGAGAGGGACATGGGCCAGACATGGGGAAATGGAAGCAGGTCAGTGGGGCAATGTGACTGCCACAAGCGAGCTAGACAGAAGAGTCTGCACTCTACAGCTCGATGACACTAAGAGCATCTGAGTTTCCGCAGGTGCTCCAGCTCCCCTCCACGTCCAGAATCAGAAGCAGGGTTATTAACACTGATACACATTGTGACCCTGGTAGTGTTGTGGCAGCAGTACATAAAACTACCATACGTAACATTAAGCAAATAACTAAATTGTGCAAATGAGGAACAGCAAGGTTAACTAACTGCTATAGGTTGCCCTTAGCAGGTAGGTGGGGTGGTAGAATCAGGGAGGATTTAGAGAGAATGAAAAAAGGAGGATCAGTGTAATGGGGAGGTTGATGGTCAGCAGGAACTCAGTGGGCGGAAGGGCCTGTTTCTATGTTGTATGTCTCTCTGATTTGATAGGGCAGAGTCTGTTTAACAGCACTGAGCACAATGACCTTCCCATAATGACAGACTTTAAACACAAAATGAACGACTGTATCTGGAGCACAGCAATCCGATCTGCACACTGAACTTGCAGAGGAACTCTGAGGGTTAATGACAGCAACTGCTTGTAGGCATGGGACTTCCGTGCATTTGTCGGCAGATGTGTGCAGGGAATCTTAGGGCAATGGTCAACCACAGAGTGCAAAGTAAGTCCGGCAGCTTCCCACCACTAAAGCTGGCGTTTCCAATGCAATTTCCAGCCAGGAATCCAGAGATGCTGGCTTCTTTCAAAAGAGAGCAACAGCTGGAAGGGATTATGTTAAAAGTTAGTATTTTTAGATTTGTTTATTTAAATGTTTTAACAGTTTTATGTTCTTTTGATTAATATTTAAGACTCTTCAATTTGTTTCAGAAACATTTAAATGATTTTACAGCTTTGACAGCTGGCTGAGCAGGAAGTGCAACTTAATTGCCTATCTAATATTTTTCAAAATTACAATTGGTGGGCTTTTTCCTGCCTCCTTCCCTCCTAAATTCTGATACCCTTAAAGCAGTTTAAAAGCTTAAATAACCAGCAGGAATCACTCAACAGGTCAGGCAACATCAACGGACAGAGAGAGATAGATAGTGTTTCACCTGCAAATATCCACATTATTTCTCTCCCTACAAATGCTGCCTGATCTGCTGAGTGTTTACAATGTTATCTGTCTCTATTTCCGATTTCCAGTATTTGCAGTTTGATTTTGACTTTCAAGGAGTTATGAAGGAGGTGAAGGAAACAGTGTTTCTCATTGGGAACAGAGGTCATAGCAGAGGCGCAGTTTTACAATGGTAACCAGGCAGATCAAGGCTGGAACACACACAAAGTCTGCCTGACCTGTTGAGCTCTTCCGGGAGTCTGTGGAGGGGAATAAACAATCACTGTTTCAGGCTGCAACACCTCATCAAGTGAGGATGGAGGCAAAAGCCAGAATAAGAAGGTGGGAGGGAGGGGAAAGAATACAAGTTGGCAGGTCATGGGTGAAATCAGGTTAGGGGGAAGGTGGGAATTAGTGAGAAAATGGGGGGGGTGACAGGTGGAAAAGTTTGAAGAAGGAATCTGATAGGAGAAGACAGCAGACCATGGAAGAAAGGGAAGGAGGAGGGAATGGGCCAATCCAATCAGCCGATGGGTTTACTCCAGAATAAATGTGGGGACATTTCCAACTCAGTGTGGCTGGGGAATGGGAATTAAACAGACTGACAACATCAAATGCTGTGACATGCTGCCACCTTCTGGACACTGATGGGCATGGCACAGTATGAGTTGCAGTGATGGCACTTCGATCAGCTCACAGGGAACGTCGTGACCCAGGTTTATAACGTTATTAGAGGCATAGTTAGGATAGACAGTCCAAGAGACTTTTCTTCCAGGGCAGAAATGTCAAATACTGTAGGACATGTATTTAAGATGAGAAGAGGAATGTTTAAAGTGTATGTCTGGGGCAAGACTTTTACACAGAGGATAGCAAGTGCCTTTAAACAGGTTGCCAGGATTAGAGTATCGGGCAAAAGCTTCAGTGTGGACTTGATGGGCTGAATAGCCTCTGTGCTGTACAACTCTGTGACCTTCCCCTTTCCCCCCTCTCCCCCATCTCTCCCCCCCCCCCCTTTAGATGGAGCAACTACTCATTGCAACTACTGATGAACTAGACCAGCCAGTTAGAGAAGAGGCTACAGGTCAGAAGAAGACCTCTTGGTCATAGAGAGGTAGAACATGGAAAGAACAGGCCCTTCAAGCCAGCTTTTCCATGCTAACCAAAAAAGCAATCTAACCCAGCTTGCAAGTGTTTGACGCAAATCCTCTTAAACCTTTCCTATCCATATACCTCCAAGCACCTTCTGAATATTAAAGTACTGTACCTGTCTCAACCACTCCCTCATTCCATATACTCACTATGTGAAGAAGTTATCCCTAAAGTTCCTATTCAATCTGCCCTTTTTTACACGTGTACTCTCTGGTTCCTGATTCCCCAACACTGGAGGAAATACTGTGTGCAGGAAAGTGAAGGTGCACTGCAGTCACGAGGAAATCTGCAGATGCTGGACGTCGACAGCGCTTCTCCCTATAGATGCTGCCTGGCCTGCTGTGTTCCACCAGCATTTTGTGTGTGTTGGTGCACTGCAGATATAGGCAGGTAGGAACACGCCTGGTGCTTATGGATACAAGAAATGAAAGGGAACACTGAAGAAAGGAATCGGGAAGCCTAAAAGGTGTAAACTTCCTCCAGCAGACACGGTGAAGGAGAATCCTGGGGGATCCTACAGATATGTTAAGAGCAAAAGGATTGCAAGGGACAAAACTGGTCCTCTGGAAGATGAGAATGGTAATCCATGTGTGGAGACAAAACACATGGGGGAGATCTTAAATGCCTCCTTTGCATCTGTAATTACTCGGGAGATGAATACAGTCTACAGAAGTGAGTCAAAGTGGCATCAACTTCCTGGGCCCTGTACAGATTACAGAGGAGGAGGTGTTTGCTGCCCTGGGGCAAATCAGTGTGGATAAATCCCCAGGGCCTACAGGTGGCAACTGTAGAAATTGGCAGGGCCCTACCAGAGATATTTAAATCCTCCTTAGTGACAGGTGAGATACCAGAGAATTGGAGGATAGCCAATGTTGTACTACTGTTGAAAAAAGGCTTGAAACACAAACTAGGCAATTGTTGGCCAGTGAGTCTGACATCAGAAGTGGGAAGGTTGTTGGAAGTTATTCTAAGGGAGCAGAGAGACATGGACTGATAGTCAGCATGGCTTTGTGCATTCGTCATGTCTAACCAATATTAAAGTTTTTCAAGGAAGTTACCAGGAAAGTGGATGAAGGCAAGGCAGAGGATGGTGTCTACATGGACCTTTGTAAGGCATTTGACAAGGTCCTACGTGGGAGGCTGGTCAAAAAGTTTCAGGCGCTCAGCATTCAGGTAAATTGGATTAGACATTGGCTTTGTGGAGAGCCAGAGAGTGGCAGTAGCGGGCTGCCTCTGACTGGAGGCCTGTGACTAATGGTGTAATAATGTGGTTAGCTGGATCAGCAAGTTTGCAGATGACACCAAGATTGGGGTTGTAGTGGACAGTGAGGAAGGCTATCATGGATTGCTAAGTGATCTGCATCAGCTGGAAAAATGACTGAAAAATAGTTGAAGGAATTTAATGCAAACAAGCATGAGGTTTTCATGCAGACAAGTGCTTTGTAAGACCAACCAGGGCACTGAGAAGTGTGGTAGAACAAAGGGATCGGGGAATACAGGTCCATAATTCGTTAAAAGAGGTGTCACAGGTAGATATGGTTGTTAAGAAAGCTTTTGGCACTTTGGCCTTCAAAAATCAAAGTACTGAGTACAGGAGATGGGATGTTATGTTGAATTGTATAAGACATTAGTGAGGTGTGTACAGCTTTGGTCACCTACCTACAGGAAAAATGTAAATAAGGTTGAAAGAGTACAGAGAAAATTTACGAGGATATTGCCAGGTCTGGAGGACCTGAGTTAGAAGGAAAGATTGAATAGATTAGGATAGTATTCTTTAGATGTAGAAGACTGAGAGGAGATTTGATCAAGGCATACAAAAATGATGAGGGTCATACATAGGGTAAATGCAAGCAGGCTTTTTCCACTGAGTTGTTAATCCTTACGTTAACCCTAATGTAAGTTTTCCACAAGTTCAACGGTGATTTTGACTGCAAAGCTGCAGACTGAAGGCCAAAGATGGCCTGTCCTTGGATTGGAGGACTGCGTATGTGTGTGGGAGGGTGTAAGAAGGGAGGAACTGGACTTGTTTCGCTGTTTCTGCTTTGTTGCTTCTTATATTCTGTTTTCATCTACTTCCTACCCAAGATCCACAAATCTGACTGTCTGGTAGGCCCATTGTAACTGCCTACTCCTGTCACACTGAACTCATGTCCTCATACCTCGACTCCATTCTATCCCCCTTGGTTCAGTCCCTTCCCACCTACATCCACAACATTTTTCATGCTCTTGATCTCCTCACTAACTTTCAATTCCCTGGCACTGACCCTTCATTCACACCATAGATGTCCAGTCCCTATACATTTCAAGAAGGCCTTAAAGCTCTCCATGTCTTTCTCACTAAAAAAACGAACCAGTTCCACTCCATCAGCACCTTCCTCCGGCTGGCAGAACTGGTCCTCGTCCCCTAACAATTTTTCTTTCTGCTCTTCCTTTTCTCTCCCGTTTCTAGGGGTAGTCATGAGCACCCACATAGGCCCCAGCTCTGCCTGCCTCTTCACTCACTACATAGAACAGTCCATGTTCCAAGCCTTTCCCTGTTATGTTCCCCAGCTCTTCCTCGGCTACAATGATGAGTGCATTGGTGCTGGTTCATGCACCCATGCTGAGCTTGCTAATTTCATCAACTTTGCCCTTAAATTCACTTGGTCCATTTCTGACACCCCTTCCCTTTCTTGATCTCTCTGACTCTACCTCTGGAGACAAACTATCGATCTCTTTTATAACCCCACCAATTCCCATAGTTATCTTAGCTATACCTCTTCCCATCCTGTTTCTTGTGTAAAAAAAAGCCATTCCCTTTTCTCAGTGCCTTCATCTCCGCCACATCTGTTCTCAGGATGTGGCTTTCCTTTGCAGGACATCAGAGATGTGCTTCCTCTTCAAAGAATGGCATTTCTCTTCCTCCACCATAGATGCTGCCCTCACCTGCATCTCCTCCATTTCCCGGACATTCACACTCACACCATCTTTCTGCCACCTTCACAGTGTTCATAGGGTTCCACTTACCCCATGAGCTTCCACATCCAACCCATCATTCTTCACAACTTTGGCCATCTCTAAATATATCTTTATGTTCCCTCCTTCTCATTCCTCAGGGATAGCTCCCTCTGTGATTCCCTTGTCCATTCGTCCCTCCCCACCTGAAGGAGGGCCTTGGCCCGAAGCGTCAACTGCTTATTCATTTCCGTAGACATGGCACCTTGTGTGTCTTGCTTCGTGTTGTTCTGCTGAGCACGGTGGGCAAGCTGTGCTGGCGCCAGAATCTGTGGCGACACTTGCGGGCTGCCCCCAGCACACCCTTGGGTTGTGTTGGTTGTTGAAGCAAATGACACAGTTCAGTGTACGTTTCAGTGTACATGTAATGAATTAATCTGAATCTGGTAGTTGGATGAATAATTGATAGTTGTCTCTTATACCAAGGTGCAGTGAAAAGCTTTGTTCTGCACACGGTCCGTTCGGATCACTTCATTATGTCAGCACATTGAAGAAGTGCAAGGGAGAAAGGAATACTTGATGTTGAAATTACCCAGAATTCATGGGGAAGGAACAAGGGTCAAGGGTCAAGTTGGATTGATTGCAATATTGCTTCAAAGAGGCTAGCACAACAGGCCAAACAACCTCCTGCTGCGTTGGAATTTGTTGTATCTGTGATTTCTCAAAACCTTGGGAAGCAAAATCTGTCAGCTGAGTTGTGCATTTTTCAAGCTGGGACCACCGCAAAGCTGCTTGAAGGCAGAGAGCCAGGGCCTCTGGGGAAAGCTGTGTAGTATGTGAAAGGACAAAAAAAAATCAGGATTCAGGGAGGGAGAGAGGTCTGAGCGTTGCACCTAGCCCAGCACTGTAAGGCTGTCCTGCAGAAATGACAGAGTCAGACAAGTGGAGTCACACAGACGCAAAAATCAGTTCCCTGAACTTAATAGGCCTTTCCACATATATACCAGGCACATACCAAAAGCAGAGCCCTCAGCATTGTTGAGGGCCCCTCCCATCTGTCCCACAATCTCTCTGACCTCCTGCAGAGTCAGAAGGTATTGCAGTATAAGAACAGAAGATTTCTGAACACCCTGCTATCAATATCAAAGACAGCATGAGTAGCATTATACCGTTGTATATTTAATTTTTTTCTTGTGTGGCATATGCTTGTTTGCTATCCTGAATGTGCTGTGTATGTTTTGCCCCTTGGCCCCAGAGGAACACTGCTTCGTTCAGCTGTGTCCACATATAGTTAAATAAACTTCTACAATTATGTGTCGTATGTGCACTGTATGTTAACTTGTACATCTACACAATTTTATTATCTGTTAATAATATTGTATTAATATTACTTTATGTGATGATATATGTACTGTGTTTTGCACCTTGGTCCCAGATAAAAATAGCTTCATTTAGCTGTATACATGTTGACGGTTGAATGGCAATAAATTTAAAGTTGAATGAGTGTCATGCAGGGTTATACATACACAACAGGATGTGATTAATCACAGCATTATAACTACACTACACTGATGTGCAAACTCAGTAACATCTCTTTGATCATAAATCAAATACTTTCCTCCTTTGTATTTTAAACACCTCCACTACAAAGCACCACTTTAGTCATAAAACTTTATTTATAGATACAGCACGGTTCCCTCTCAGCCCGTCAATTACACTCATGTGACATATTAACCTCCTAACCCATGTGTTTTTGGAATGTGGGAGGAAACTCGAGCATGTGGAGGAAACCCACACGGTCATGGGGAGAACATACAAACTCCTTATAGACAGCGGTGGAATCAAACCTGCGTTACTGATAATGTAATAATGTTACACTAATTGCTACACTACCATGCCATCCAATATCAAACACTTCTGTGCAGAAAAGGGTTGCCAACTATCAAGCTTTGGCCGGTGATTAATCTCAGATTGGCTCTACAAGCAAGATATGGGAGGGAATTTGGAATATTGTAAACCAAATTGGTTTACCTGGTGAGTTCCTCTGGCATTTATTCTGGTATGGAGGGGCCACTACACAGGATCAGGAAAAGTTGCAGAGGATCATAGATTCAGCCAGTTCCATCATGGGCATGAGCCTCCCCAGCATCAAGGACATCTTCAATAGGTGATGTCTCAAGGATCATTAAGGATCCTCACCACCCAGGACATGCTGTCTTCTCATTACTACCATCAGGGAGGAGATACAGAAGCCTGAAGACAGACACTCAATTATTTAGCAACAGTTTCTTCCCCTCTGCTATCAGTTTTTTTGAACAGACAATGAACCCATGAACGCTATGTCAATATTCTCTCTTTTCGCAGTACTTATATATTTATTATATTTCTTATTGCAACTTGTAGTATCTTTTTTATATTGCATGGTACTGCGTCACAAAACAACAAATGTCACAACGTGCCGATGGTAAAACCCTAACCCTGATTTTGATTCTGGGAGGAGTGACATATGGTGTCAGATATGACAGATGAGAGATGACTCGATAGAGGTGTACAAAATGCTAAGAGGTGTAGATTGAGTGGATCGCCAGGGCGGAAGTGGCTAATACAAGAGGGGTGTAATTTTATGGTGATGGGTATTAAGTATAGGGAGGATGTCAGAGGTAAATTCTTTACACTGGTAGGAGCGAGGAATGGCCTGCCAGGGGTGGTGATAGAGGCAGATACATTAGGCACATCTAAGGAACTCTTAGAAAGGCACATGGATGACAGACAAATGGAGGGCTAGGTAGGAGGGAAGAGTTAGGCTGATCTCAAGAGTAAGTTAAAATGTCAGCACAACATCGTGGGCCAAAAGGCCTGTATCATACCAAAATGTTCAATGTTCTACCTCCTGGAACCTGTCCAATCAGAAATAGTGAGGCCCATAGGAGCCGCTCAACCCAACCACACAGTCCATCCTCACACTCCCTTCTGAAATTTGGTTTATTACCACAGCCTTGCCTAAAATAGTGGTGATGGGATTAATTTACAAATAAAAAATCTCTTGGATCCTCTGAGCTTCCAGATGAAGGGGTGTGTGACCAGCAGAACTAGTTACATCCTTACCTGTATCATACAGAAAAAGTCCATTCAGCCTGTGCCCATGCTGAGATCTCTGATCTACTCCCGTTTCCCAGATCTCGGTCCATAGCAAGCCACAATCATGCAAGTGCTCAACCAGAGATGTTTTAAATGTAGTGATGGTTGCTGCCCCAGCCACCCTTTCAGGCAGTGTTCCAGACCCACCACCCTCTGCATGACATAAAACGTCCCTCAACATCATCACCTCTCACCAATTTTCATCGACACGCTACTGAAAGCATTCTATCAGGATGCATCACAGCTAGGTATGGGAACTGATCGCAAGGAGCTATGGAGGGTTGCGGACACAGTTCAGCACATCGCAGAAAGCAGACTCTGCCTACACTTCTAGTTGGAGGCTGCAGATACTGGAATCTGGAGCAGCAAGCAATTTCTGTGGGTCAAGAAGCATCTGGGTGGAGGACTGTCAACAACTGAGGTTGCAACTCTGCCTCAGGGCTGAGTGCAGAAGGGAGATTGTCAATATAAGGGGAACTGTGAAGGAGGCCAGTGGGTCATCCGTAGCTTAAGGAAGGGTGTAAGATAAACAGTAGGTTCTGATAGGGAGGGGAGCCGCCTGTCATCTTTCACTGCTCTTCAGTCCACCAATCACCCCAGTCTCTTGTCTCATCACTCCTCCTCCTCTTGATACTCACTTCTTTATAATCATCTTGTTGCAGGGCTTCCACCCTGAACATCACCAATCCCTTTCCTCACACTGAAATCCTTGTTCATAGTCAGAAAGCATAGGGTTAAATGTGGAGCCTTATAAGACGACTACGAAATACAGTGGATGCAACTCAGTCCATCACAGGGAGAGCCCTCCCCACCATTGTGCACATCTACACGGAGAGCTGTCACAGGAAATCAGTATCCACCATCCAGGTCATGCTCTCTTCTCACGGCTCCTATCAGGGAGCAAGTCCCACACCACCATGTTCAGGAACAGTTACTACCTTCCACCATAACTTCACTCACCTCAGCTCTGAACTGATTCCATGCTCATTTTCAAGGATTCCTGGCTAACATGTATCTGCAGTTTGTCTTCTTTTACACATTGGTTGTTTATCAGTTTTTGTTGTGTGTAGTTTTTCATAGAAACATAGAAAGTCTACAGCCCATTACAGGCCCTTCGGCCCACAATGTTGTGCCAACCATGTAACCTACTTTAGAAACTGCCTAAAATTTCCCTACCGCATTGTCCTCTATTTATTTAAGCTCCATGTATCTATCCAAGAGTCTTTTAAAACCCTCATTGATTCTTCTATTGTATTTCTTTCTTTTGCTGTGAATGCCAGTAAGAAAATGTAACTCAGGGTAGCATATGGTGACATACATGTATTTAGATAATAAATTTCCAGTGAACCTTGAATGACTATAAACAGCCTTTTAAGTTATTTCCATTGAATGCATTGGTATTAACAAGCAGTGGTGGGTTTAGAAATCACAAGGTACAGCTGAGTAAACGAGGACTGTTATCTATTTCAACAGAGCACTGTGGGGAGCCACTTGACACAAGTGGTATGGAAACTGATGACATTTTTATACAGGCTGGCGATGACTCTCAAAGAGAACATGTTTGGAGTTATATCTAGTCAAGACTGAGGAAGATATGGGGCGTTCCCATTTGTAAAATACTTAGAGGCTACATGTTAAATGTTACTGTATGTGTGTGTCGACGGGGTGAAGGGCAGGACGAACAGCCCAAAGTCAAAGTAAAGTGCATTATCAGAGTACATGCATCACCGTACACAACCCTGAGATTCTTTTTCCTGCGGGCATACTTAGCAAATCTGTAGAACAGTAACTGTAAACAGGATCAATGGACAACAAGCCGTGAAAATGCAAATATAAAGAAATAGCGTTGTGTAAAATAAATAAATTGTCTAACAGCAACTGTAAGTGTGACTCTAGAGTCAGCTACAAGCTGTAGCGAAAGGATGGAAAGAGTAGGAGGTACAAGGAGACATTGCACAAACCTGTGTGGTTTTCTCTGGAGCATTGGAGGCTGAGGGAAGATCTGAGAGAATGTAGAACAGTACAGTACAGGCCCTTTGGCCCATGTACTGACCTTTTAACCTATCCCACAACCAATCTAATCCTTCCCTCCTACATAGGCCTCCATTCTTCTATCATCCATGTACCTTTCTAAAAGTCTCTTCAATGTCTTTAATATATCTTTAATGTATCTGCCTCTACAGCCACCACCGACAACAAGTTCTATCCACTCTTCCCTCTGTGTAAAATATGGTGCCTCTGACATCCTCCCTAGACTTTCCTCCAATTACCATAAAATTATGCCCCCTTTCCACTCTGGGAACAAAGCCTTTGGATGTCCACTCAATCTATGCATCTTTTCATCTTACACCTCTATCAAACCGCCTCTCATCCTCCTTCTGGTCTAAAGAGAAAAGCCTTGGCTCGCTCAACACAAGACATGCAAGTTATGAGAAGCATAGTAGGGTAGGTGGTCGGAATATTTCTCCCAGTGTGGAAATGTGAGATACTAGAGGACATGTGTTTATGGTGGAAGTGGGGTGGGGGGTAGGAGGAAGTTTAAAGGAGACGTGCAGGACAAGATTTCTTTACACAGAGAGAGGTGTGTGCCTAGAGAAAATGGCCAAGGATAGAGGTGGATACAGATACAACAGCAGCATTTTGGAGGCTGTTAGACTGACAAATGAATGTACAGGGTATGGAGGGAGATGAATCAGTACTGACAGAAGAATATAGAATATATTGTATAGAATATAGAACATAGTACAGGCCCTTTGGCCCACAATGTTGTGCCATACTGTTAGCCTACTACAAGATCGATCTAACCCTTCCCTCCTACGTAGCCCTCCATTTTTCCATCATCCAGATGCTTATCTAAGAGAATCTACCTCTACCGCCACTCCTGGCAGTACGTTACATGTACTTTCCATTCTGTGGGAAAAAAACTACCTCTGACATACTTAAGGGTTTTGATCAGAACAATAATTTGTTTGGGTAAAACTCACAAGGCCTTTACAATAAAAGCACTATAGGACTCACAAATTTATACCAAGGAAAGAGGTGGGTCTCAATTTAACATTTCATTGGAAACTCACCATGTCAGGCCTAGATCTGTTTTAGTTTGTCATCACACTAAGGCTTCATAAGGCATTGGTCAGGCTACACTTGCAGCAGCTTTAGGCCTTGTAATCCGATAAAGGATGTCCTGGCATTAGAGAGGGGGCGGAGGAGGTTCATGAGAATGATACTGGGAATGAAAGGGTTAACATGTGAGGAGCATTTGATGGCCCTGAACACATAGTCATTTGAGTTTAAAAGAATGAGGGGGGATCTCATTGAAACCTAATGAATATTGAAAGACCTAGGTAGAGTGGACATGGAGAGGACATTTCCTATAGTGGGAGAGTCTAGGACAAGACCCCAGAATAGAAGGACATTCCTTTAGAACAGAAATGAGGAATTCCTTTAGCCAGAGGATGAGAGGATGATGAATCTGTGGAATTCATTGCCACAAATGGCTGTGGAGGCCAAGTCTTTCCATATTTTTAAAGCAGAGGTTGATAGGTTATTGATTAATCAGGATGTCAAAGGATATGGGGAGAAGGCAGAAGAATGGGATTGAGAGGGATAATAAATTAGTCATGATGGAATGGCAGAGCAGAATCAGTAGGCCGAATGACCTAATTCTGCTCCTATATCGCATGGTCTTTATTCGGCACAGACTTCGTGGGCCAAAGGGCCTGTTCTTAGCTTTATTGTTCTGTATTCAATTTATTGTTGAGTAGCACCTCCCATAAAGTGATCCCTAGTTATAGTTAAAACTAGTTACAGGTTATGGGTTTCTTGTCTAAGGTCCCTTCTGTTACAACTCTCATTCCCTTCATAATTTTATAACTCTCCAAAAAAAAAACACCAGCCAATCCAGACTCTCCTCATAACTAAAATACCATCCATGCAAACTGAGTAGGCATTGGATAAGAATTACCAGCTGACCTGGTAGACTTTTTCTGATTGGCTGCACTTCCAGCATGTTTGGACTGAGTTGTCTGTCCAGCTACCAAACTGTATAACAGAAGAGAAGAGAGAGAAGCACATAGGAGAGAAAAAATTACACATAATCTGAACCCAAACATGTCAGACTGATTAAAAAAGAAATTAAAAAAGAATTAAGAGCACAACAGCAATGCATGAATGGTTAAGACAGACATGATCATGAATATTGATGGGAAGAGAGATCTAGGCACACTGGTGGATGAAAAACATAGCCTCACTCAGCTTTCCTACCCACGATCACCCTGTGTAGGAAAGAAATCATTAAGCTGGAAAGGGTGCAAAGAATCACGCCAGGACTCTGAGGGGTGGGGGGAGTAGTGTTAGTAATAGGGAGAGAGGTTAGGACTTCAGAATCAGGTTTATTAAAACTGACATATACATTGTGAAACTTGTTGTTTTATGGCAGCAGTCCAGTGTAAGACATAATACTATTAATTACAATAAGAATAAATAAACAGTGTAAAAATAGAGCAAAATAGTGAGTCATAGAGTCCCACAGCATAGAAACAGGACCTTCAGCCCATCTTGTCCGTGCTGAACTACTATTCTGCCTTGTCCTATCAACCCACTGTGGAAGCAGAGCCCTCCATGTACCTCCCGTCCAAGAACGTATCCAAACTTCTCTTGAACGTTCACATGGAAACCAGATCCACCACTCCCACTGGCAGCTCGTTCCACACTCTCACCACCCTCACATTCCCCTTGAATAGCAGATGGTTGGTAAGTGTGGAGACTATAGAGAGGGAGGGATGGAGAGAGTGTGAAACTAGAATGTGTTTCTGTGTGGAAAACAGAATGTGGAACTATTCTGAAGGGAAAGAGGGAGTGTAGAAAGTGTAGATGGTGAAGGAGGGAATGTGGGAACTGTAGAGGGAGAGGATGGAGGAATATGAGAACTGTAGAGAGAGGGAAGGAGGGAACGTGGAAACTGTAGAGGGAGGGGAAGGAGGGAATATGGGAACTGTAGAGGGAGGGGAAGGAGGGAATGTGGAAACTGCAGAGGGAGGGGAAGGAGGGAACGTGGAAACTGTAGAGGGAGGGGAAGGAGGGAATGTGGAATCTGCAGAGGGAGGGGAAGGAGGGAATGTGGAAACTGCAGAGGGAGGGGAAGGAGGGAATGTGGAAACTGTGGAGGGAGGGAAGGAGGGAATATGGGAACTGTAGAGGGAGGGGAAGGAGGGAATGTGGAAACTGCAGAGGGAGGGGAAGGAGGGAACATGGAAACTGTAGAGGGAGGGGAAGGAGGGAATGTGGAAACTGCAGAGGGAGGGGAAGGAGGGAACGTGGAAACTGTAGAGGGAGGGGAAGGAGGGAATGTGGAATCTGCAGAGGGAGGGGAAGGAGGGAACATGGAAACTGTAGAGGGAACGGAAGGAGAGTGTCACCGAGATTCCCATTGTTTCTCCTTTTCTCCTTCTTTGGTTGGATATTTTCCTATTTCCTCAATTCTTAATTGACCCCATTGACCCAGAGTGAGAACAGAAGGGATTTCAGAGGACCCCAAGCCACTTTGTCTAGTCTGAAGGGGTGAGGGGCTAGGAAACATCCCATCAGAGACACCAACCGGCAAGGACGGGCATGCAGTTCCCCACTCCTACCTGCAGAGAGTGTCCTAGTCCAGCTTGTTCACAATTGGGCTTTGAATAATTTTGCAAATTGCACAAATTATCATTACAATTTAAACTGGTCACGAATCATTGAGTCATAGCACACCACAGCACACATACAGGCCCTTTGGCCCATCTAGTCCATGTGAAACTATTATACTGTCCAGTCCCATCGACCTGCACCTGGACCACAGCTCTCCACATCCCTCCCATCCATGTAATACAACCATAAGACACAGGAGCAGAATTAGGCCATTCAGCCTTCGAATATGCTCTCCCATTTCATCCTGACTGATCCATTTCCCTCTCAACCGTAATCCCCTGCCTTCTTCCCATAACCTTTCATGCCCAGATTAAAGAACCTATCAACCTCTAATTTAAATACTAACTGCCCCTCCACCTATCTTCATATCGTCCGCAAACTTGGCCACAAAGTCTTCAATTCCATCATCCAAATCATTGACATATAATGTAAAAAGAAGAGGTCTCAATAGTGACCCCTGCAGAACACCTCTAGTCACTGGCAGCCAATCAGAAAAGGCTCCCTTTGTTCCCACTCTTTGCCTCCTGCATTCAGCCAATGCTCTATCCATGTTAGTATCTTTCCTGTAATACCATAAACTTTTATCTTGTTAAGCAGCCTCATGTGCGGCACCATGTCAAAGACCTTCTGAAAATCCATGTGCACAACATCCACCAATTCTCCTTTGTCTATTCCGGCTCGTTATTTCCTCAAAGTATTCTAACAGATTTGTCAGGCAAGACTTTCCCTTAAGGAGACCAGACTGACTTCGACCTTTCTCATCATGTGGCTCCAATTACCCCGAAACCACATCCTTAACAAACAACTCCAACATTTTCCCAAACACTGAGGTCAGGCTAACTGGCCTATAATTTCCTTTCTTCTGCTTTCTTCTGAGTATTTAACAGAGTCATTCACAAGTAACTCCAAGCTAGCACAAAGAGCTGAATGGTTCACTCTTTGATCCTGCCCACAGACTATATATGGCTCATGGTGCAGGTATCCACCAGATGGGATCAAGCAAGGCAGGTCAAATGTAAAACATCTCAGCATAAAATACAGAACATCCCATAAACTGTGTATACAGTCCTCTGGAGAGGCAGTGGGCCTGGGATTGATAGGAATGAAGGAGCTTATAAAAGCAGAGGCTAGAATCAAAACGTTTATCTAAAACTTAACTTGCTACTACTTTATCATTTCCTGTCAGAGTCACCTTACGTAGAGACACTCCTGAACCTAGCATCACTTTATGTACATATAGTCAATCTGCGTATATGAACTATATGTTTTTATATTTATTGTATTCTTTATCTTATTGTGTTTTTTGTGCTGCATCAGATATCAGATCCCGAGTAACAATTATTTTGTTCTCCTTTACACTTTTGTACTGGAGCTGACATTGAACAATCTTGAATCTTAATCTAAACACTGCTTGGAGCATGCCTGGGTCCATTTCAAGCAGCCACACCTTAGAATTGGAGTGGTATTGGAATCGGTTTAGTATTGTCACATGTACCGAGATACAGTGAAAAACTTGTCTTGCTTATTAATACAGGCCAATTCATTACCCAATGATTTTACACTTTACTGTCTACCCGCACTGCATGTTCTCTGTAGCTGTAATACTTTATTCTGCATCATTATTGTTTTATCTTGTACCTGCTCAATGTAATGGTCCATCCCTTATTACCCCTGAACTGAGGAATAGTTAACTTTGATGGGTCAGGAGTCACATATATCATGGAGTTGCTAAGAACACCACATTTCCTCTCTGTTAAGGCATGAATAAACCAATTGGGTTTGACAACGATTGCTTGGTTTCATGATCACTAAGACTGACACTAAGCTCAATTTTACCTTTACAAAAATGTTCAAATTGCCCTCGCCACCCAGGACACATCCTCTTCTCATTGCAGCCATCAGGGAGAAGATGAAGGAGCTGAAGACACACACTCAATGTTTTATGAACAGTTTTGTCCCCAGTGCCATCAGATTTCTAAATGGATCATGAACACTACCTTAATGTTTGTTTTGTTTTTGCACTCAATAGTTTATATATTTCTTACTGTAACTTACAGTAATTTTTTGTCTTGCACTGTACTGCTGCCATAAAACAACAAACTTCCTGACGTATGGCAGTGATTCTGATTCCTCAGATGTGGTGGAATTTGAACTCGCACCTTTGGATCAATGGCTGTCAGTCCAGTCACTTAACCGTTAATCCACCAAAGGCCAGAAAGTGCTACTGTGGAGGGAGTTCCAGCAGTTAAACCCCGCAACAACTAAAGCCTGTCGATACATTTGCAAGTTAGGATGATGTGGAACACAGGAGACCCTAGGGGTGGTTTATTACAGTCACACACACTGAAATACAGTCAAAACCTTCCATCCAGACAGATCATTCCACATGTGAAACGATAAGATATAGTAACAGAACTAGACCACATGCTAGATCCAGTCTGCTCTTATTTCATCGTGACTGACCCATTTCCTTCTCAGCTCCGACCTCCTGCCTTCTCGCCACAACCCTTCGTGCCCTGACTAATCAGGAACCTATTTAATTTGCCTTAAATGTACCGAATAACTTGGCTTCCACAGCCGCCTGTGGCAACGAATTCCACAGATTCACCTCTCTCTGGCTAAAGAAATTCCTCCTTACCTCCATTCTAAATGGATGTCCCTCTATTCTGAGGCTGTGATCCGAGACTCCGCTACCATAGGACACACCCTCTCCACATCCATTCTACTGAGGCCTTTCAACATACAATGAGATACTGCTTACAATACTCCAAATGAGGCCTTACCAAGGCCTTATATTCTTGCTTTTATATTCTCGTCCTCCCAAAATGAATACATTTGCCTTCCTCACCATTGAATCAACCTGCAAATTACCCTTTAGAGAATCCTGCACCAGCACTCACAAGTCCCTCTGTACCTTGGCTTTTTGAGTTTTCTCTCCATTTAAAAAATAGTCCGTCCTTTTATTTCTTCTGCCAAAGAGCATGACCATAGACTTCCTGACACTGCATTCCATCTGACACTTCTTTGCCCATTCTCCTAATCTGACTAAGTCCATCTGTAGCCTCTCCGCTTTCTCAACACTACTTGCTCATCCACCTAACTCCCTATCATCTGCAAACTTGGCCACAAAGCCAACAATTACATCATCCAAAGCACTGACATAAAATAAAATGAAAGTGCTCCCAACATAGACCCTGTGGAACTCTCTACTCACCAGCAGCTAACCAGAGAAGACTCCCTTTATTCCCATTCTTTGCCTCCTGCTTATCAGCCACTGCTTTATCCATGTTAGAAATTTTCCTGTAATACCATGGGCTCATAGTTTGTTAATCAGCCTCATGTGTGGCACCTTGTCAAAGGCCTTCTGAAAATCCACCAATTCTCCTTGTCTATCCTGCTTGCTATTTCTTCAAAGAATTCCAACAAATTTGCCAGGCAAGATTCTCCCTTGAGGAAACCATGCACACTTTGGCCTATTTTATCATGTGCCTCCAAGTACCCAGAAACCATATCCTTAACAATTGACTCTAACATATTCCCAACCACTGAAGTCAAACTATGTGGCCTATAATTTCCTTGATTCAGCCTCTCACCCTTCAAGCCCAGAGAATGGAGTGACATTTGCAAGTTTCCAGTCCTCCGGAACCATGGCAGAATCTATTGATTCTTGAAAGATCATTACTAATGCCTCCACAGTCTCTTTGACCAGCTCGTACAGAACTCTGGGGTGTACACCGTCTGATCCAGGTGACTTATCTACCTTCAGAACTTTTTGTTTCCCATGCACATTATCCCCAGTAACGGCAACTTCATTCATTTCTGCCCCCAACACTCTCAAACTTCCAGCATACCACTAGTGTTTTCCACAGTGAAGACTGATGCAAACTACTTATTCAGTTCTTCCTCCATTTCCTTATTCCCCTTTACTTACCTCACCGGCATCATTTTCCAGCGGTCCGATATCTACTCTCGGCACTGTTTTACTCTTATTCCATCTTTTTTTTATGACTTTGTTTAGTGCTTCCCAGTCCTCTAAGGACCCACTCATTTTTACCCTCTCTTTGGCTTTGATTTCCCTTGTCAGCCACAGTTCTATCATGCTTCCCCTAGAATGTTTCCTCTTTGGGATGTATCTATCCTGCGCTTTCGGAATTGCTCCCAGAAATTCCATTCATTGTTGCTCTACCGTCATTCTCGCTAGTCTGCCCTTTCGATCAACTTTGGCCAGTTCCTCTCTCATGCCTCTGCAGTAATACAGGTATATTTGACTTTAGCTTCTCACTCTCAAATTGCAGGGTGAATTCTATCATATTAATATTAGGGTTCCTTTGCCTTAAGCTCTGTAATCAATTCCAGCTCATTGCACAACACCCAATCCAGAATAGCTGATCCCCGATGGACCCAACCACAAGCTGCTCTAAGAAGTCATCTCATAGGCATTCTACGTAATCCCCCTCTTGGGATCTAGCACCAACCTGATTTTCCCAGTCTATCTGCATATTGAAATCCCTATGACTATCATAACATTGCCCTTTTGACAACCCCTTTCTATCTCCCATTAAAATTTGTAGCCCACATCCTGGCTTGTATTCAGAGACCTATATGTAACTCCCATTAGGGTCTTCTTCTTAGCTCTACACCAAAGGATTCTACACCTTCTGCTCCTATGTCACCCCTCTGCCTACCTGCCTGTCCTTTCAATACAATGTGCATTCTCCCAAGTTAAGCTCCCAGCTATAATCTTCCTTCAGCCACAATTCAAAGTGGTCCATAACATCATACCTACAAATCTCTGTGCTACAAGTTCATCTTCCTTATTCTGTATATCGGGTACATTCCACCTTTTTCAATTAAATTGCAACTTATCCCGTTCACTACAATTTTTGTCCTTACTAGCTGTCTTACTACACACCATCTCACAGTTCATACTTCATAGTTCAAGTTCAATTGTCATTCAACCATACATGAATACCCATGAATACAGACAAACGAGACAGTGTTACTCCAGGGGCAAAGTGTAAAACACAGTACTAACAGTCACACACAGCATGAAGCACACATAAACTAGCACTCATATATTACATATCAGTAAAATACAGTAATGTAGCGATGTGCTACACACAGCGCTGAAATAACGACACGCAGTCGGTAAGCCGTTTCGAGACTAGTTTATTCAAACTTCGCGGCGCTGGCATTTAATCCCTAGTGCATTTAATCCGGGTGGAAATGACATCAGAGGTGCATTATCAAAGCCTCCCCCCGTGCGCTGGCTATTTGTGAGCCGGTTTGAGTGCGCTAGGAAGTGGGTCACCACATAACCTCCCCCCCCACCCCAGAACCGGCGATACACCCCCCAATGTCCACATTCTGGATCAGCCTCTGTTTGGGAGGTCTGCCTCTGCGCCTCAGTGCCTGAACCTCGACCGGCTGCGCCAAATCCACATGGGCTGGTTTGAGTCGGTCCAATGTGAAAACCTCCTCTTTCCCCCCAATGTCCAGAACGTACGTGGACCCGTTGTTGTTGATCATCTTGAATGGCCTCTCATACGGCCGCTGTCGCGGTGCCCGGTGTCCGCCCCTTCGTACAAACACAAAGGTACAGTCCTGCAGGTCTTTGGGTACATGGGTCAGGGTCCGTCTGTGCTGTGCAGTCAGTATGGGGGCCAGGTTGCCGAGCCTTTCGCATAGTCTGTCCAGGACTGCTGTGGGTTCTTCCTCTTGCCCCCTTAGGGCTGGTATGAACTCTCCTGGGACGGCCAGGGGTGCGCCGTACACCAACTCGGCCGACGAGGCGTGCAGATCGTCTTTGGACGCTGTGCGAATTCCAAGCAGGACCCAAGGAAGCTCATCCACCCGGTTAGGTCCTCTCAGGCGGGCCATGAGAGCCGACTTCAAGTGACGGTGGAAGCGTTCCACCAGTCCGTTCGACTGTGGGTTGTAGGCAGTAGTGAGGTGCAGCTGCGTTCCCAACAGGCTGGCCACTGCCGACCACAGGCTGGAGGTGAACTGGGCGCCTCTGTCGGAGGTAATTTGGGCCGGTACCCCGAAGTGTGCTACCCAGGTTGCAATCAGTGCTCGAGCGCAGGAATCAGCAGATGTGTTGGTGAGTGGGACCGCCTCTGACCACCTTGTGAACCGGTCTACCATAGTTAGGAGGTACCGCGCTCTGCGGGACACTGGTAGGGAGCCCACGATATCCACATGAAATCCACACGAACCTCCGGTGGGTGGGTTTGAACTGCTGTGGCAGGACTTTAGTGTGCCGCTGCACCTTGGCTGTTTGGCACTGCGCGCACGTTCTGGCCCATTCACTGACCTGCTTGCGAAGTCTTTGCCACGCGAACTTGCTGGAGACCAGCCGGACGGTTGTCCTGATAGATAGGTGCGCCAAACCATGTATGGAGTCAAAAACTCGCCGCCTCCAGGCTGCCGGGATGATGGGGCGAGGTTGACCGGTAGCCACGTCGCACAGGAGGGTCCTCTCACCTGGGCCTACGAGAAAGTCCTGCAGCTGCAAACCCGAGACTGTGGTCCTATAGCTGGGCATCTCGTCGTCTGCCTGCTGCGCCTCCACCAGTGCTACATAGTCCACCCCCAGGGACAGGGCCTGGACAGCTGGTCTGGAGAGTGAGTCCGCCACGACGTTGTCCTTTCCCGAGACATGCTGGATGTCCGTCGTGTACTCGGAGATGTAGGACAGATGTCGCTGCTGGCGAGCCGACCAGGGATCGGACACCTTCGTGAACGCGAAGGTCAACGGTTTGTGGTCCGTGAACGTGGTGAACGGCCTGCCTTCTAAGAAGCAACTGAAATGCCGGATTGCCAGATACAGTGCCAACAGCTCCTGGTCGAAACCACTGTACTTGAGTTCGGGTGGTTGTAGGTGCTTGCTGAAGAACGCCAGGGGTTGCCAGTGCCCCTCGATGAGCTGCTCCAGCACCCCACCGACTGCTGTGTCGGATGCGTCCACCATGAGGGCGGTCAGAACATCCGTTCTGGGGTGCACCAGCATCGCGGCATCTGCCAAGGCTTCCTTGGCTTTAACGAAAGCGGCCGCAGCCTCCTCGTCCCAGGTAATGTCCTTGCCTTTACCCAACATCAGGGTGTACAAAGGGCACATGATACGGGCTGCTGAGGGGAGGAAATGGTGGTAGAAGTTCACCATACCAACGAACTCCTGCAGGCCTTTGACCGTGTTGGGCCGGGCAAAGTAGCGGATCGCATCTACCTTGGCGGGCGGAGGTGTTGCCCCGTCTTTGGTAATCCTGTGGCCCAGGAAGTCGATGGTATCGAGACTGAACTGGCATTTGGCCGGGTTGATCATGAGGCTGAAATCACTCAAGCAGGAGTAGAGCTGGCGGAGGTGGGACAGATGCTCCTAACAACAACTGCTGGCTATAAGGATGTCGTCCAAATAGATGAACACAAAGTCCAGGTCGCGTCCCACCACATCCATTAGCCGCTGGAACGTCTGTGCGGCATTCTTCAGGCTGAATGGCATTCGGAGGAACTCGAACAGGCCGAACGGGGTGATGAGTGCTGTTTTGGGGATGTCTTCAGGGTGCACCGGGATTTTATGGTATCCCCGGACGAGGTCTACTTTGGAAAAGATTCTTGCCCCGTGCAGGTTTACTGCAAAGTCCTGTATGTGCGGCACGGGGTAGCGGTCTGGAGTGGTAGCCTCGTTCAGTCTGTGGTAGTCGCTGCATAGTCTCCAACTCCCAGCTGCTTTGGGCACCATGTGCAGGGGGGAGCCCATGGGCTGTCAGACCTCTGTACGATCCCCAATTCCTCCATCCTCTTGAACTCCTCCTTCGCCAGGCGGAGCTTTTCCGGGGGGAGACTTCGTGCGCGGGCGTGGAGGGGTGGTCCCTTGTTCGGGATGTTGTGCTGTAACCCGTGTCTGGGCATGGCTGCTGTGAACTGCAGTGCCAGATTCAATGGGAAATCTGCCAGGATTTTGGTGAATTCATTGTCCGACAGCATGATGGAGTCCAGGTGTGGAGCCGGCAACTTGGCTTCACCCAGGGAGAACGTCTGGAAAGTCTCGGCATGTACCAGTCTTTTCCCTTGCAAGTCGACCAGCAGGCTGTGAGCTCACAAGAAGTCCACCCCCAGGAGTGGTTGGGACACCGCGACCAGTGTGAAGTCCCACATGAACCGGCTGGCACCGAACTGCAGCTGCACTGAGTGGGTGCCGTAGGTCCGTATCGTGCTGCCATTTGTGGCCCTCAGGGTGGGTCCTGGCTTCCTGTTGCGGGTGTCGTACCCCGTTGGGGGCAAGACGCTGATCTCCGTTCCGGTGTCAACCAAGAAGCGGCGTCCCGAGTGTTTGTCCCAGACGTACAAGAGGCTGTCCTGGTGGCCTGCCACCATAGTTATTAGCGGCAGCTGGCCCTGGCCCTGGCCCTTGCAGGGCAGGCGACAACGGTGGGTTTTTGTGCCCCACCGCTGGTGGTAGAAACACCACTGTTCACTGGCCTCCTCATTCCTGCCTCTGTGTTGTGTGCGTCCCCCTGCCGGGCCTGGTCTGGTCCGCTGTTGGGTGCGTGGCCAAGTAATCTGATCAATGGATGCCACGCTCTCCCTCTTGGCTTTCCACAGCACGTCTGCCCAGGCCGCCACCTTCCGGGGGTCGCTGAAATCTGCGTCGGCCAGCAGCAGATGTATGTCCTTGGGCAGTTGCTCTAGGAACGCTTGCTCGAACATGAGGCAGGGCTTGTGTCTGTCAGCCAGGGTCAGCATCTCGTTCATCAATGCTGACGGCAGTCTGTCTCCCAAACCGTCCAGGTGAAGCAGGCGGGCACCCCGCTCACGCCGTGAAAGGCCAGAGGTCCCAATGAGCAGCGCTTTGAATGCTTCATATTTGCCTTCTGGGGGCGACTGTATGAAATCTGTAACCTGGGCGGCCATCTCCTGGTCAAGGGGCTCACCACGTGATAGTAATGTGTGGAATCAGAGGATATCTGCCGAATCTGGAACTGGGCTTCTGCTTGGCTGAACCACACGCGTGGTCGCAGCATCCAGAAAGTCGGCAGTTTTAGCGAAACTGCGTGAACAGATGAAGAGTCGGTCATCTTTGGTCCAAATCCCGTTTGGACCGTCGGGGTCACCAATGTAGTGATGTGCTACACACAGCGCTGAAATAACGACACACAGTCGGTAAGTCATTTCGAGACTAGTTTATTCAAACTTTGCAGCGCTGGCATTTAATCCCTAGCGCCCGCCCTCTCTGGGCAGAAATGACGTCAGAGGTGCATTACCAAAGTCTCCCCCCGCACGCTGGCTATTTGTGAGCCGGTTCGCCCGCGCAGAAAGTGGGTCGCCACAGTAACACAAAAAATAAAACCCAAGACCCTGAGCCATGAATGCTGCAGAAATCTGCAGTCAAACACAATATGGCTTGTCTTCTGCTGAGTGAACACTGGGGGACAGTACCGTCCCCAGCCTGGATGCCACACCACCCTATCTCTGTTGGAGGGCACCAGCACTGAGCCCTCTCTCCTGGCCAGCAGTAAACAGGCAACACTGCGGCTTCAGGCCTAATCCTCACTCCGACTGAGGCCACTCAGCTCCCCCTGCCATCTGCCAATAGATCACTGAATCGAACTTGCTGCATTCCACATTAACAATGTCTTGCAAAAAACGACTGAGATGATCACTCACTGTTCGACTGCGCACTACCTTCATGAACCAAAGCCTCTCTCAAGCAGGCGGCAGCACGATCCACACCATGTCCAGCTCCTTCACTTTCTCCACCAACAAGCAACTCACTGCTGGGATACGCTTGCAGCACTTTAAGTTTCTAATGTCTAGCAGAGTCTTGTAATCATAGATATATTTTTAAAAAGGATAATAACAACTTTGATTGGCCCCATAGAAGGTGCTGCAATCGAGCCCACTGCCATCTTACTGGACGATCTGTTTGTAAACCAACTGGCCGGTCCTCAGCCCTTTCACTCCAGTTCCCATCCCCCTGTCAAATTAGTTTAAACTCCGTCCCACAACTCCAGCAAACCTGCCCGCAATGACATTGCCCCCCACCGGTTTAAATGTAACCCATCCTTTTTGTCAATTCTAGCAAACCTGTCCGCAGTGATATTGCCCCCACCCCCGGTTTAAATGTAACCCATCCTTTTTGTACAGGTCATACCTTCCCCAGAAGATATCCCAATGATCCAGAAATCTGAACCCCTGCCCCTTGCGCCAGTTCCTCAGCCACGCACTTTACACTGATGAAGTATAAGGAGCAAAGTGTTACAGTTACAGAGGAAGTGCAGTGCAGGCAGACTAATAAACGGGTGGGCCACAGTGGGTAGATGGGGAAATTTTGTTGGCCGCTTTCCTAAGGCAGTGGGAAATGTAGGCGATGTCAGTAGCAGGTTCACGTGATGGACTGCGCTGTGTCCAAAACTCCCTGCAGTTTCCTGTGGTCACGAGCAGAGCAGCTGTAACACCAAGCTGCAGTGCACGATAGAATGGAGGGTCGAGGTTTCATCTTTAAGAGTGTCCATTCAGGAGTCTGATCACGGTGGGCTAGGAAGTTCTCCTTGAGCCTGCTGGTTCACGCTCGCAGGCCTTTGTGTCTTCTGCCCGACGGGATGTGTACGAAGAGAGAATGACAAGGGTGGGAGGGTCCCTTGATTATGTCAGCCACTTTCCCAAGGAAACAGGAAGTGTCAACAGAATCAATGGAGGGAAACAAATCACAAACACAAAGCAGGTGCCGAAAATCCAGAGTAACAAACACAACATGCTGGAGGAACTCCATAGATGCAGATCAGGCAGCATCTATGGAGAAGAATAAATAGTTTCAGGCCAAGATCCTTCATCAGGCCTGGAAGGGAAAGATGAGGAAGCCAAAATAAAAGGTGTGTGGTGGGAACGGAGTGCAGTCTGGCAGGTGATAGGTGAAGCCAGGTGGTGGATGAAGTAAGAAGCTGGGATTTGAGAGGTGAGACCAGATGAGGAGGAAGTGGGTGGGTAGGGAAGGGTCGATGAAGTAAGAGGCTGGGAGGTGATAGGTGGAAGAGATACAGGCTGCTTCCTTTTGAAGGACTGAGCTACATCGACACCTCTCTGTGATTTCTTGCAGTCACAAGCAGAGCAGCTGCCCTTCCAAGCCTTGTCACTGCCAGGTGGGGTGTGTTCCCCTGACATAGAACATAGAATAGTACAGGCCCTTCGGCCCACAATGTTGTGCTGACCCTTAAACCCTGCCTCCTATATAACCCCCCATCTTAAATTCCTCCATATACCTGTCTAGTATTCTCTTAAACTTCTCTAGTGTGTCTGTCTCCACCACTGACCCAGGCAGTGCATTCCACGCACCAACCACTCTCTGAGTGAAAAACCTTCTCTAATATCCCTCCCCTTACCTTAAAGCCATGTCCTCTTGTACTGAGCAGTGGTGCCCTGGGGAAGAGGTGCTGGCTATCCACTCTATCTATTCTTCTTAATATCTTGTATACCTCTATCATGTCTCCTCTCATCCTCCTTCTCTCCAAAGAGTAAAGCCCTAGCTCCCTTAATCTCTGATCATAATCCACACTCAGCATCCTGGTAAATCTCCTCTGAACCCTTTCCAATGCTTCCACATCCTTCCTATATTGAGGAGACCAGAACTGGACACAGTACTCCAAGTATGGCCTAACCAGAGTTTATAGAGCTGCATCGTTACCTCACAACTCTTAAACTCTATCCCTCGACTTATGAAAGCTAACACTCCATAAGCTTTCTTAACTACCCTATCTACCTGTGAGACAACTTTCGGGGATCTGTGGACATCCCTCTGCTCCTCCACACTACCACGCTACCCTGCTGCCCTTGCCTATAAAGGTGGCCGAGGTCCCGAGGGGTTGTGGGTAGGTGGCTCGGCGATGGGGATAGTCAGCCTACCTTGACTGCATTTCAGCTGGCGCCCTCTGCTGCGAGACCACGGCACTGCCCGCCGACGGCTCCTGGTACCGCTGCTGTTCCTGCTTGTACCGAGACAAGCTGAAGAAGAGTCCCAGGATAGCCTTCAGATTTCCATCCCGAATCTCTGCGAAAAGAAAAGGATCAGGCTCACCACTCTCCAGCCTTTAGTCCAGTCAACTGGGATGCATCCCTACTCCCAGAGGGAATCTACCGTGATTCCGAGAGAAGCAATCTTACCTCAGAAGGAAGGGACCACTCAAGCCTCCAAATCTGCTGCACTGTTTATCATCATAGAGTACCACAGCTCCGAAACAGGCCCTTCAGCCCATCCAGTCTGGGCCAACCCCATCAGCTGCCTAATTCCATGTCCTGTACCTGTACCTGGGTCATACCCCTCTAAACCCCTCCAGTCATGTACTTACCCAAACTTCTCTTAAATGTTACAATTAAATTTGTACCCACCACTTCTGCTGGCAGCTCGTCCACACTAGCATCCCCCTCTGAGTGAAGATGCCCCCCACCCCAGATTCCCCTTAAATAGAACATAGAACGCAACAACACAGTACAGGCCCTTTGGCCCACAATGCTGTGCTAACCCTCCAGTCCACTCCCAGACTTCCCTCTTACATAGCCCGTCACTTTTCTGTATTGCATGTGACTCTCCACCCTGAACCCATTATCTAGTCTCACCCAGCCTCAGTGGAAAAGCCTTAGTACACTCACTGTATCTATACCCCTCGTAAAATTTGGACACTTCTATAAGATCTTCCTGCACTCCAGAGAATAAAGTTCTAACTTAATCAACCTTTCCTTATAACTCAGGTCCTCAAGCCCCAGCAACATCCACATTGCCCCTCCACTTTGAGGCTTGATCTCTGAATCTCTCAATCCCCCCCACCACCCCACCCGTTCCCCCCTCAGCATCTGACCCCATCAATATTAACCCTTGCTGGGAGTGGAGAGAGTGCTCTGGTTATCGGTAGGAGAATAGGGGGTTTTTTAGTGACCACCTCACAACACTCTCGCGTTGTTTCCTGTTGGATCTTATCGTGCACTGTTGGCACCTTGGAAACCGGACCAATCATGCTTCTGAAGTCCTTCTTTGGCCATGAAGCCTGTTGGGCAGTCCTGAGGCAAGTCTCTTCTTTGGGCTGTAGGATAAATAACTTGGAGCCCACAGTAAACTGCCCTACTACAGTGGGATCTTTCCCTTTCCGCTGAGTATGCAGGAGATGGTGGGGATGTGGATGGGGGGGAAACCCCACCTTTACATCTTATCCAAACATTACAGCACCTCCCACAGTCCAGCACTACCCTAACAATGCGAAGTTCAAAATAAATTTACTACCAAAGTACATATATGTTACCATATAACATCCTGAGATTCATTTTTCATGCATTTACAGGAAAAATAAAGAAATAAGATAGAATATAGAACATAGACCATAAAGATTACTGCATATATGGGCAAGAGAAAATCTGCAGATGCTGGAAATCCGAGTAACATACACAAAATGCCGGAGGAACTCAGCAGGCCAGGCAGCATCTATGGAGAAAAGTACAGTCGACGTTTCGAGCTGAAACCCTTCGGGAAGATTGGAGAATAAAAGCTGAGGGGTAGATTTGAAAGGTGGGGAGGGGAGAGAGAAACATTGGACAAGAGGTGAAACTCAGAGGGGGAGGGATGAAGCACAGAGTTAGGAAATTGATTGGTGAAAGAGACAGAAGGCCATGGAAGAAAGAGGAGGAGGGAGGAGCACCGGAGGAAGGTGATGGCAGGCAAGGAGATAACATGAGAGAGGGAAAAGGGGATGGGAAATGGTGAAGGGGAGGAGGAGGCATTACTGGAAGTTTGAGAAATTGATGTTCACATCATCAGGTTGGATATTACCCAAACAGTGATGTTCCTCCAACCTAAGTGTGGCCTTATCCCAACAGTGAAGGGGGGCGGGGGGGGGCATGGATGGACGTATCGGAATGGGAATGGGAAGTGAATTTAAAATGGGTGGCCACTGGAAGATCCTGCTTTTTGACCACAAACAGGCCCTTTGGCCCACGATGTTGTGCTGACTTTTAACCTACTCTATCAATCTTCCCTCCTACATAACATCCCAGTTTTCTATCATCCATGTGCCTCCCTAAGAATTTCTTAAATGCCCCTGATGTATCTACCACCACCTTTGGCAGAGTGTTGCACACACCCACCACTCTCTGTGTAAAGAACTTATCTGACATCGCCACTCTATGCTCCTCAAAACACCTTAAGGCCGCTAGAATAGAACCTATGATAAACCCAATTCATGAGAAAAACTATACATAAAGAAAGACAGGCAAACAAGCAATGTGCAAAGGAAGACAAATAGTGAAAATAAAAATCAATACTGAGAATGAGCTGGAAGTGAGTCCGTGGGTCAGAGTCATCCTGATGTGACAGAATCTTATGTATGGTGATTTAAACTGGCAAAGAGTTCCACAGCATGGGTGCACAAACACAGGGAGGAGTAACATTTATCTTGTGCACTTTCGACGTGACGATCGTGGAGTCCAGTGACCTCAGCCTGATGAGTTTCGGTGAGTAACCTGGACGGTCATGAGATTGGAGTGCCAGCTGTGAAATTTTGTATAGAGCTCTTTCTACTTAGTCACCTCCTCTTGTCCAGAAAGAGCAAAACAAAATACATCTTGGCAAATGAGCAATTGTAAATCAGTCACTGCCTTAGTTGGCCCCAGATTAACCCCAGTACAGACACAACAGCTATACTGTGTTCCTAGTGAGATCAGTGCATTACACTCATAGCCAGGAAAGACACAAACTTCTTTACTATTAAGATCTGTAGCACCTCTCACTTCAAACTGTCCCAAAGAGCTTCACAGCCAATGAAGTATGTCAAAGATTAGAGAAAAAGGTAAAGACTAGCTTTATTTGTCACATCGAAACATCAAAACGTACAGTGAAATGCATTGTGTTGTGTCAACAGCCAGCGCAGTCCGAGGATTCTGCAGGGAGCAGCCCGCGAGTGTCACCACACTTCCGGTGCCATGGCCGCAGCTCACTGACCCTAACGCATACATCTTGGGAATGTGGAAGAGAACCAGAATACCTGGAGGGAACCCGTGCAGCTCCAGGGAAAGAGGGTGGAGGGAATTGAAACCTGATTGGTGATTGCTACCACTGCAAAGCTTTGTGCTAATGCCCTCATAAGAAGCTGTGCTTCAGAAATATAGCAGGTGTTGCAATGATGTGGAGAAATACATAGCCTATCAGTACCCAGGAAATTCCTACTAACAGTTCTATATGTTAAACACATGAACGAGGAGCTGGTTCCAGGTCCCTGCTCTGAACAATCTTGTCTACACAGTTACCTATCACCCCCTTACTGATCAAGAATGTATAAGATGTGGTTAGTAATTTGCAGACCATAAGACAGAATTAGGCCATTCGACCCATCAAGTCTTCTCTGCCATTCCATAATGGCTGATATTTTTCAACCCCATTCTTCCACCTTCTCCTTCTAACGCTTACCAGCCAAGAATTCTGACTACACCCAGTGACTTGGCCTCTAGAGCCATCTGTAGCAATGAATTCGCCACCCACCAGCTGAAGGAATTCCTCCCCTTCCATTCTAACGGGATGTCCTTCTATTCTGAGGCTGTGCCCCCTGGTTCTAGAGTCTCTCACTATTGGAAACATCCTCTCCATATCCACTCCCTCTAGGCCTTTCAATACTCGGTAGGTTTCAATGGGAACCCTCTCATTAAAACTCCAGCGAGTACAGGCCCAGAGCCATCAAACAATCCCCTGGCAGTGTGCTCCAAGTACTCACAGCTCTCTGTTTAAACATGACTATTAAACCCTACCTTAAATCCACCCATTGACTTGGCTTCCACTGCCCTTGGTGTCAACGGTTACCATGGATTTATCACCCTCTGGCTGAAAAGCTCTCAGTTCTAAAGAAACGTCCTTCTATTCTGAAGCTATGCACTCTGGTCTTACTCTCCTACTGACAGAAACATCCTTTCCACATGCACTCTATCTAGGCCTTTCTGTATCCAAAAATAGGTGCTATCTTAGACAGCGAAGAGATTTATTAAGAATCACAGGAGCATTCTGATCGGCTAGGTAAGTGGGCCGAGAATCTGCAAATGGTTTACAGATTTCAGCTAAATGCAAAGTGCTGCATTTTGAGAAATCCAGCAGAGACTTTTCCCCAGGGTAGAAGTGACTAATAAAAAGGGCATAATTTTAAGGTGACTGGAGGGAAGTACAGTGGGATGTCAGGCGTAAGTTTTTAACACAGAGTGGTGAGTGCCTGGAATGCCCCTGCCAGGGGTTATGGCAGAGGCAGATACATAATTGGGATTTAAGAGACCCTTAGATAGGCACATGGATGATAGAAAAATGGAGGGCAATGTGGGAGGGAAGGGTCAAATTGATCTTGGAGTATGTTCAAGCACAACATTGTGGGCCAAAGGGCCTGTACTGTGCTGTAACATTCAATAATCTATGATCTATGTGCTTTTGAAATGCAACTGATTCCTTTTGAAAATTGTTCGGTGAATGAATGGCGAATCATATTCCTCTCTAGATGACGAGCACCCAAACCTTTAACCTTCAGGCCACACAGCTATGAGGTAATGTGTGAAGCACAAAAGCCCTTGTTCTGCTTGCTTTCCTGTCTCTCAGTTGCCACTTGTCACAACACTTGCTGTTCATATTTAGACTTCACCCTGTCCTACTGAGGAACTGTGGACCAACCAGAGTCCAGGGGCAAAATGAGCGTAAATAGCTCTGGGTTGCCTGGGCCTTGATCATTACTCACACCAAAGTGGTATGCTATATTTGGCCCAGGAAGGGTGACTACAAACCCCTGGACCCCACAGTGTCTGACTTGTAGAATTCCAACAGGGTTTGGAATTCCTGGATTAGTTTACGCCCATGGATGTCTGGGTTCCAGTGGAATCTCTTGAATTTCAAGTATTAGAACTCAAATTCCTCCCCAGTGCACGTGACCTGCACTGAGCTCTCTGCATAGTGACGAGACAGAGGCTTGAAAGTAAAACAAAAGCTTCCATTGATACAGTGCTCAGACAGGCCAGGAGTGACTTTGAACACAATTGGACAGTGTGTCACACAGGAGAGATGGAGGGGGGTTGATGCCTTAGGGAAGGGTGGGTGAGAGACATGAAGGTGGAGGATGGGTATTCCAGAGTTTAGCACTGTCAGTTCCAGTCAGCTAACACCAGGACAATGCCGAAGAAAAGAAATGGAATATACTTGGTCCAAAAAACAAATGACAACTTTCCCCTAAAGAGCTGGTCCTTGACTTCAGGAAGGTGCACATGCTCCTGTCTACTTCAGTAATGCTGAGGTTGAGAGGGTGGAGACGTCCACAGTCCTGATTGAACCTGGGCGCCTGTACCTTCCTCTGCAATTAGATCCTCAGCTTCCTAACCAGAAGACCACAATCTGTGCAGACCACCTCCTCGCTGACGATCAACAGTGGTGCACCTCAGGGGTGTGTGCCTAGCCGACTGCTCTACTCTCTCGACATCCATAACCGTGTGGCTAGGTATAGCTGAAATACCATCTATAAATTTGCTGATGATGCAACCATTGTTGGTAGAATCTCAGATGGAGATGACAGAGTGTACAGGAGTGAGATATACCAGTTAGTTGTGTGGTACCGCAGCAACAACCTGACACTCAACATCAGTAAGATGAACGAGCTTCAGAAAGGGTAAGGCAAGGGAACACAAACCAATCCTCACAGAGGGATCCGAAGTGGAGAGAGTGGGCAATTTCAATTTCCTGGGCATCAAGATCTCAGAGAATCTAACCTGGTCCCAACATATCAATGCAGCTATAAAGAAGGCAAGAGAGTGGCTATACTTCATTAGGATCTTGAAGAGATTTGGATTAGGGTTAAGCCTAATGTGCTTAAAACACTCGAAAACCTCTATATATGTACCATGGAGAGCATTTTGAAAGTCTGCATCACTGTCTGGCATTGGGGAGGGGGCTACTGCACAGGACCGAAGGAAGCTACATAAAGTGGTAAAATTAATCATCTTGGGTACTAGACTCCGTAGTATCCAAGACATCACCACCAGTTAGTTGAGTGGTGCCTCAGAAAGGTGGCGCCCATTATTAGAGACACCTAATGCCCAGGACAGTCGCTTTTCTCACTGTTACCATCAGGGAGGAGGTACAGAAGCCTGAAGGCACACACTCAGTGATTCAGGGACAGCTTCTTCCCCTCTGCCATCCAACTCCTGAATGGACATTAAAGCCATGAACACTACCTCACTTTTTCTTCATCTGCTTCTGTTTTTACACTATTTTATATATAAAATTTTATTTATTCTTTCTACATTATCATGTATTGCATTGAACTGCTGCTCGGTTAACAAATTTCACAACACATGCCAGTGATAACAAACCCGATTCTGTGAGTGAATATCACCTGGATCCAACCGTGTGAACACCAGGGCCAAGAAAGTTCACCAATGCCGCCACTTCCTCAGGAAGCTCAGGAACGTTGGCCTTTGACCTTCTCCAATTTTTATTGCTGCACCATTTTGTCCGATCCGTCACAGCTTGGTATGGCAACTGCTCTGCCAGTGACCGCAAAAAACTGCAGCAAGTTGTGGATGCAGCTCAGCACATCATGGAAACCAGTCTCCCCTCCGTCTACACTTGTTAGCGAAGCAGCCAGCATAATCTAGGAACTCACCCACCCCAGACCCTCTCTCTTCTCCCCCCTCCCATCGGGAGGAATATACAAGAGGCTTAAAGCATGGACCACCAAGCTCAAGGACAGACTCTTGTAGGATAAGATGACCTTACAATCTACCTCGTTATGATCTTGCACTTCATTTGCCAGCATTGCGTTCCTTTAATAGCTTTTACATTTCCAATTGCTATTGTTTAGTCAGTGCACTGTGTGGAGCAGTATGCAAGACGAGCTTTTCACTGTATCTTGGTACATAATGAACCAATTCCAAAATGGTCGCCATTTCTTGTCAAGACCCTGCATTAGAACTGAGGTTATAGAAAGGAGATAGTCAGTATAAAGAGCTGGGGTGGGGTGGGGGAGGTGGAGGGCTGTGAGGAAGGGACTGGGAGGTGCTATGCAGGACCAAGTGAGGAGGGGGATGATGAAAGCATTTGAGGGAGGGGGAGGTGTGGATTGAGGAGACAACGGCTCAGAATCAGATTTATTATTATTGACAGATGTCAGGAAAAATTCTTGTTTTGTGACAGCAGTACAGTGCAAGATATAAAAATTACTGCAAGTCATCTAAAAATGCAAAATAGGAGGTCATGTACATGGCCTGCCAAGCACTGAGCACATCCTCAAAAGGCAATGCCTCTAAGAGGTGGCATCTATCATTAAGGACCCCCCTCACCCAGGACGTGCTCTCTTCTCACTGCTACCATCAGAGAGCAGGTACAGAAGCCTGAAAACACACACTCAACATTTCAGGAACAGCTTCCTTCCCTCTGCCATCAGATTTCTGAATGGACATTGAACGTATGAATGTTACCTCAGTACTTTTGCTCTCTTTTTGCACTAGTTATTTAATTTGATGTTTTTACATATTTCTTACTGTTATTTATAATTTTCACGTATGTCACTGTACCGGTGCTGCAACACAATAAATTTCATGATATATGTTAATGATACTAAATCTGATTCTGATTCCGATGGTCTTGCTGACATTAAATGCAAAAAAAAAAGTTAGTTGCAGAAGTTAAGAGACATTTAAATTGATTCCACTGGCATGTGTGTTTCTCTCATGGGTTAAGGGGAGCATCTGTAGAGGGGAAGGATTCGGGTCAAAACCCTGAATCAGGTTTTGGATTTGCTCGAGATTCCAGCATCTCCAATCTAATGCGTCTCAAGGGAGTGCCCAATATGAGGGTGGAACTCATTCGGCACAACACGATGGAGTGAATGGCCTTCTTCTATATTTCTTGTTCCATGTTCAATGGGATGAAGGGGTGGAAGGAGTAGACAATAAAAATCTTTATCCCATGTTGGGAGTGTGTAGGACAGGAGGGCATAGGGATACAGTTCCATTGAGACGCAGAGTACTATAGCAAGGAAATTGATGCAGCTCATCCATATCGATCACGGTGCCCACCAAACTTGTCCTGTTCGCCTGGGTTCAGCCCATATCTCCCTGAACCTTTTCTCTCCTGGGGCAGCATGGTACCATAGCCATTAGTATAACACTTCACAGCGTCACAAGCAGAGGATCAAGACTCAATTCCCACTGTAAGGAGTTTGTACGTTCTCCTCATGACCGCGTGGGCCTCCTCCGGATGCTCTGATTTCCTCCCACGTTCCCAAAAAGTACTGGTTAGGATTACTGAGCTCTGGGCATATGTTGTTGGTGCCGGGAACATGGCGACACCTGAGGGAGGGCTGTCTCTAGCACACCCTCAGGCTGCATTGGTCATTGACACAGACAACACATCTCACTGTAATGTTTCAATGTACATGTAACAAATAAATCACTGTAGTTATCCAAACACTGCCATTATAAAGGGAATCTTTCCATGGAAAGGGTGGGTGGAATCTTAAACGCACCATCCAAGGAGGTGGCAGAGGCAAGCACTGGCACAACGTGTAAAAAGCCTCGAGACTAGCAAATGAACTATCAAGGATGTGATGGCCAGGGAGCTGATGCAGGTAAATGGGGTAAGTGTAATGACAAGTATGGACAAGATGGGCTGAAGCACCAGTTTCTGTATTGCCAGTTATTGGTCTCAATAACTCTAAAAGAAATGAAAAAAATAAACTGTGGCATTGTGGTGAACAAGATTTCAGGGTCATGAGAGATTCTGCAGATGCTAGAAATCTAGCTGAGTTCCTCCAGCATTTTGCGTGTGCTATCAGTGGCCTTCGTTGTTTTGATAATTCAAGTACTTATCTCAATGTTTCTTAAACGCTGTGAGACTGTCTACCTCCACGAGGTCTTTGGCAGAATGTTCTGGAAAACCTTTGTGTGGTGGGGACGCCACCTCCCACCGCCTCAACCTTCTCCTTCTCTCCTTTAACCTATACGCTCAAGTTTTAGCTATCCCCCACTAGGAGAAAAAGATTTTTGCTTTCTACCCCTTTCAGGACTTTATACAGAGCAACAAATATACACCGTCTTGGTTGCCATGGTAGCACAGTGGTTAGCACAATGCCATTACAAGTCAGGGCATTGGAATTTGGAGTTCAGTTCCGGCGTCCTCTGTAAGAAAGTTTGTACGCTCTTCCCATGTGCATGTGGGTTTCCTCCGGGTGCTCCGGGTTCTTCCCACATTAGTCATTGTAAATTGTCCTGCGATTTGACTAGGGTTAAATAGGTGAGTTGCTGGGCAGTGTGGCTCGTTAGCTTGGGGGATCCTGTTCCGCACTATACCTCTAAATAAATAATAAAGTTAAAAATTGCTGGAAGAACTCAACAGGTCAGGCAACATCTGTGGAAGGAAATAGACGGTTGAAGGTTCGAGGCCCTTTATCTGAATTGAAGGTACCTTCACTTTGGGCTGAAACTTCCAGATGAAACAAGAAAGCCATTTATCAGTTGCTGGTGTGACCGGATATCTGACACTGTGATTACATTGAAGTCGACTGGTCCTTTACCAATACAATAAGGTCTCAGTGAATGGAGACACAAGAGACTGCAGATGCTGGAATCAGAAACATCTGGAATTTGGATAGCCAGAGACTTCCCCAGGGTGCAAATGCTGAATACAAGGGCATAACTTTAAAGTGAAAGGAGGAAAGTCTAGGGGGAATGTTAGAGCGAGGTTTTTTACTGCGAGTGAGGGGTGTGCATTGCCACAGGTGGTGATAGAGGCAGATATATGAGGGGTTTATAACAGGGTCTTAGATAGACACATGGGTAATAGAAAAATGGAGGGCTATGTAGGAGGGAAGGGTTAAATTGATCTGAAGAGTAAATTAAAGGTCGGTATGGTGTTCTATGTTCTATGTTAACACACACAGAAGCTGAAGGAATTCCAAGCAAGAGAAAATCTGCAGATGCTGGAAATCCACGCCACACACTCAAAATGCTGGAAGAGCTCATCTATGGAAAACAATACTCTTTGCGATAGATGCTGCTTGGCCTGCTGAGTTCCTCCAACATTTTGTGTGTGTTACCTGGAGGAACGCAGCTGTTCTGGCAATGCCTACGGAGAGAAATGGTCAAGGCCCTCTCTAAGTCCTGATGAAGTCCAGAGAAGTCCATGGAATTCACTGAGTTCCTCCAGCACTTTGAGCTTTACTTCAGATTCCAGCAAATACAGTCTCTTGTGTCAGTACCCGAGGCCTTCAAACCTTTGGTATCATAGAGAGGTTTGGAGGAAAACAGATATCTTGGCCCACTGACCATCAACAAACACAATGGCCAAGTACACCAATGTGACCAATTAACCCACTAACCCATAGTGCAGAACGGTAGCGTAGCAATTAGTGCAAAACTTCACAGTGCCGGCTATAAGATCAAGATTCAATTCCTGCCACAGTTTGTGAGGAGTTTGTACATTCTCCCTCTGACTGTGTGGGTTTCCTCTGGGTGCTCTGGTTTCCTCCCACATTCCAAAGACATATGGTTTAGGGTTAGTGAGTTGTGGGCATACTATGTTGGTACCGGAACATAGACAGTTAGCTCTACCTGAGCCAATCAGTTCTGATTCAAATTCAATAGCACCAATCAGCAATGTCCATGTCAAACTCATACACCAATCATCTCTCCCTGAGCCCTATCTCAGATCCAATCAACTCTACTGTGCCCTTTTTCAGAGCCAATCAGCTCAACTTGTACCATACCTCAGCACCAATCAGCTCCACCTGTGCCACACTCAGCACCAATCCACTCTTCTGACCCAGAGTCAACAGAATCAATCAGTTCCATCTATCCACGTCAAAGACCAATAACTTCTGTCATCCGTGGCCCGCCTCAGCACCAGCTGGCTTCCACCGCCTGTGTTAGAAGTGACGGAGAGGGAGTGTTGAGTCACTGGAATCAGACTTACCTTCAGCCGAGAGACTTTGAATATGAACTCCTCTCACTGCCAGGAAGCTGAGACAGGCATCAACATTCTCAATCTTGGGCAGAGAAGACAGAAAAGACAATTAACAGGACCCTTCAGAAATATAGCACCAGGAGTGAATACTTCACATACATTTCCCACAGACACAGCCTATACTGAGAGAACGAGTGAACTGAATTTGGAAATTGCAATAACTCACCCTTTGTGTTGGATTTCTGTAGGATGTTAAACAATTCATAAATGCCCAATCTAGACAGTGTGCCAAGATTTCAGCCTATGGAAAGTGTAGCTGGACTTGTACGCTACAGATATCATACAATAAAGCCACAAAGAATAGCTATGCTGAAACTCGGAGGGTTGGGTCATTGCTCATAGTGACAGCATGCAATGCATCGCAACGGCAGCTGTACCAAGGTAACAGCGTCAGAGTGGTGGCAAATGTCAGTGTCTTACTGCTTGTGTGTGAACAGCTGAAACTCTCTCTAACGTTTGCACAACTTCATTTCAAGGTTTAAAATTAAAACTTCAACCGATACGGGAAGAGATAATGAGAGAGAGAGAGAGAGAGAGAGAGAGAGAGAGAGAGAGAGAGAGAGAGAGAGAGAGAGAGAGAGAGAGAGAGAGAGAGAGAGAGAGAGAGAGGGGAGAGAGAGGGAGAGAGAGGGAGGGAGAGAGGGGGGAGAGAGAGGGAGAGAGAGAGGGAGGGAGAGAGAGAGGGAGGGAGAGAGAGAGGGAGGGAGAGAGAGAGAGGGAAGGAAGGAGAGAGAGGAGAGGGAGAGAGAGAGAGGAGAGAGAAGAGAGCAGAAAGAGAGAGAGAAACAAAAGGAGAGTGGATAAACAAAGAACATTAGAGAAGGCTATTCAGCCCATTGAGATTTCCTCTATTCAGTAAGATCATTACTGATCCGATCTTGACCTTACTTTCTTACCCCTTCCCTCTTACACCTGTCTGCCTAAACAGACCAAGAATCCATCTGTCTCTGCCCTTGAATATATTCAATGACTCCACCTCATGTTGCACTAGAGTAAAGAACTCCAATGATCCATGACCCAACCCAACACTGCCCCCACCAAGTGACGAAATTCCTCCTTCTCACATGTACAGTACAGCCCTTATTCAGAAGATGAAGAGAGGAAGAGGAAGAGAAAGGAAAGTAGAGAGAAAGAGAGAGAGCAAATCTAAGAGAAAAAGGAAGCAGGGAAAAGAGAGGATATTTTTAAAGTTATATATACAGTATATAACTATGGATGCAGAGCAGTAAGTACCCTGACTGGTTGCACCTGGTATGGAAACGCCAATGCACAGGAACAGAAATAACTACAAAAAGTGGTGGAAGCAGCCCAGTCCGTCACAGGCAAAGCCCTCCCCACCATTGAGCACATCTACAAGGAGCATCCAGCAAGTTGTTTCCACTGGTAATGAGTGGCATGGTAACATAGCAGTTAGTGCAAACGCTATGTTCACCATTGGGGTTTGATTCCCGCTGCTGTCTGTAGGGAGCTTGTACGTTCTTCCCGTGAAAGAATAAGAGGGACGTCAGAGATAGGTTTTTTTACACAGAGGGTGGTAGGTGTGTGAAACATGTTGCTAAAGCTGTTAAGGGCAGATATATTAGGGACATATAAGAGTTTCTTAAGATAGACTTAAACAGAAGGGACTCTGCAGATGCTGGAAATCCAGAGTCACACACACACACACACACACACACAAAACGCTGAATGAACTCAGCAAGTCAGGCAATGTCTATAGAGAGGAATAAACAGATGATATTTTGGACCAAGGCCTTTCATTAGGACTTGATAGATATGCATATGGATGAAAGAAAAATTGAGGGCTATGGGAGAGAGAAGCGTTGATTACAGTAGGGCCTGTACTGTGCAGTACTGTTCTATGGTCTATGTTCTTTCCAGATGCTTTGTATCGCAACTGCTCTGCCCATGACCACAAGAAGCTGTGAATGCCCAGTCCATCAGACAAACTCCCCTCCCTCCACTGATTCTGTCTACACTTCCTGCTCCCTTGGGTAAGTGACCAACATAATCAAAGATCCTTGCCATGTCAGTCATTTGCTCTTCTCCCCTGTCCAATCAAGCAGAAGATTTCTTGACACAACATGTAGATAAGCCTACAAGAAGAGAGGCTGTACTTGATCTGGTATTGGGAAATGAACCTGGTCAGGTGTCAGATCTCTCAATGGAAGAGCATTTTGGAGACAGTGATCACAATTCTTTCTCCTTTACCATAGCATTTGAGAGGGATAGGATAAGACGAGTTAGGGAAACGTTTAATTGGAGTAAGGGGAAATTTGAGGCAATCTGGCAGGAACTTGGAAGCATAAATTGGGAACAGATGTTCTCAGGGAAATGTATGGAAGAACTGTGGCTAATGTTCAGGGGATATTTGCGTGGGGTTCTACATAGGTACGTTCCAATGAGACAGAGAAGCTATGGTAGGGTACAGGAACCATGGTGTACAAAGGCTGTAATAAATCTAGTCAAGAAGAAAAGCTTATGAAAGGTTCAAAAAACTAGGCAATGATTGATATCTAGAAGATTATAAGGCTAGCAGGAAGGAGCTTAAGAATGAAATTAGGAGAGCCAGAAGGGGCAATGAGAAGGCCTTAGCGGACAGGATTAAGGAGAACCCCAGGGCATCCTACAAGTACGTGAAGAGCAAGAGGATAAGATGTAAAAGAACAGGACCAATCAAGTGTGACAGTGGAAAAGTGTGTATGGAACCAGAAGAGATAGCAGTGGTACTTAATGAATACTTTTTTTCAGTATTCACTACTGAAAAGGATCTTGGTGATGTAGGGATGACTTACAGTGGACTGAAAAGCTTGAGCATGTAGATATTAAGAAAGAGGGTGTGCTGGAGCTTTTAGAAAGCATCAAGTTGAATAAGTCACCAGGACCAGATGAGATGTACCCCAGGCTGGGAGGCGAGGGAGGAAATTGCTGAGCCTCTGGCAATGATCTTTGCATCATCAATGGGGACAGGGGAGGTCCCGGAGGATCGGAGGGTTGCAAAAATTGTTCCCTTATTCAAGAAAAGGAGTTGAAATAGCCTAGGAAATTATAGACCACTGAGTCTTACTTCAGTGGTTGGTAAGTTGATGGAGAAGTTCCTGAGAGGCAGGATTTATGAACATTTGGAGAGGAATAACATGATTAGGAATAGTCAGCATGGCTTTGTCAAGGGCAGGTCGTGCCTTACGAGCCTGATTGAATTTTTTGAGGATGTGACTAAACACATTGATGAAGGTAGAGCAGAAGAAGTAGTGTATATGGATTTCAGCAAGGCATTTGATAAGGTACCCCATGCAAGGCTTATTGAGAAAGTAAGGAGGCAGGGGATCCAAGGGGACATTGCTTTGTGGATCCAGAACTGCCTTGCCTACAGAAGTGGTTGTAGACGGGTCATATTCTACATGGACGACGGTGACCAGTGGTGTGCCTCAGGGATCTGTTCTGGGACCCCTACTCTCTGTGATTTTTATAAATGACCTGGATGAGGAATTGGAAGTATGGGTTAGTAAATTTGCTGATGACTCAAAGGTTGGAGGTGTTGTGGATAGTGTAGAGGGCTGTCAGAGGTTACAGCGGGACATCGATAGGAAGCAAAACTGTGCTGAGAAGTGGCAGATGGAGTTCAACCCAGATAAGTATGAGGTGGTTAATTTTGGTAGATCAAATATGATGGCAGAATATAGCATTAATGGTAAGACTCTCGGCAGTGTGGAGGATCAGAAGGATCTTGGGGTCCGAGTCCATAGGACACTCAAAGCTGCTACGCAGGTTGACTCTGTGGTTAAGAAGGCATACCGAGCATTGGCCTTCATCAATCATGGGATTGAGTTTAGGAGCCGAGAGGTAATGTTGCAGCTACATAGGACCCTGGTCAGACCCTACTTGGAGAACTGTGCTCAATTCTGGTCGCCTCACTACAGGAAGGATGTGGAAACCATAGAAAGGGTGCAGAGGAGATTTACAAGGATGTTGCCTGGACTGGGGAGCATGCCTTATAAGAATAGGTTGAGGGAACTCGGCCTTTTCTCCTTGGAGCAATGGAGGATGAGAGGTGACCTGATGGAGGTGTATAAGATGATGAGAGGCATTGACCGTGAGGATAATCAGAGGCTTTTTCCCAGGGCTGAAATGGTTGCCACGAGAGGACACAGGTTTAAGGTGCTGGGGAGTAGGTACAGAGGAGATGTCAGGGGTAAGTTTTTTACGCAGAGAGTGGTGAGGATGTGGAATGGGCTGCCAGCAACGGTGGTGGAGGCGGATATGATAGGGTCTTTTAAGAGACTTCTGAATAGATACATGGAGCTTAGAAAAATAGAGGACTATGGGTAAGCCTAGGTAGTTTCTAAGGTAAAGATATGTTCGGCACAGCTTTGTGGGCCGAAGGGCCTGTATTGTGCTGTAGGTTTTCTATGTTTCTGTGTTTCTATAAAAAGCCTAAGAGCACATACACACATGACCAAGGACCGTTTCTTATCCTGCTGTTACCAGACTCTTGAATGGACCTCTCACATGCTGGGGGTGAATTGTTGATTTCTCAGTATAGCTCTTCATGGCCCTTCAGCTTCATTTATCTACCTGCTCTGCAATTTCCCTCTAACTCCAACACTATATTCTGCATTCTGCTTTCCACTTACTACCTCGATGTACTTATGCATGGAATAATCTGTCCGGAATGCATGAAAAGAAATTATTTTATTTTATCTATTCGGAGTTTACGGCACAATAACAGGCCCTTTCGGCTCATTAAGCCTCTGCCACCCAATAACACCCATGTGACCCACTAACCTACTAACCTGTACGTTTTTGGAATGTGGGGGGAAACCAAATCTCTCGGAGGAAACCCATGCAGTCACAGGGAGAAACTGCAGACTCCTTACAGACAGTGGCAGAATTGAAGCCAAGCTGCTGGTGCTGCAAAGCATACACAAACCGCTATGCTATCATACCACCCAACTTGGTACGGATGACAATAATAAACTTTCCCAATCTCCTCAGCCCAATGAACAAGAATCCTGCCTGTCCAATCAGCTGCTCCCTCTCTTCAGGATTCATTCCAAGACTGTCACATCTTTCCCAAAGTGAACATCTGACTCAGCTCAACCCAGTCTGGTTGTCTCAAGTAAGCTGGACAGTGAAGCCAAAAGGTTCCTCAAACATCACAAACATTCTCTTGCAAACAAGTTAAACAGTCCCATGCAGTGCTGTTGGAGAGTAGGATGAGACAGGGCTCTGTCCAGTGAAGGATGGGGCCCCTCAGGTTTGCCCCCTCTCGATTGTCATCAAACATGTTAAGGGCACACCAGTGGCTGTGTTTACCACACCCACATAAAGCAGTCAAATTTAAATTCCTGCTCTCTCCCAAGGGACAAAACATTAGCAGTCACATCTTGAGCTGCCTACGTCCTCAGCTCTGAAACCTCTCCACCCTCCTCTCTTTCTCCATTGTTTTCTCTTTCTCTCTCCCTCTCGTTCTCATTCTCTTAAACTCTCTCTATCACTCATTCTTTCTTTTGTTCTCTGACTCATTTTCACTCTTTCATTTGATCATTTTCTCTCTCTTGCTTTCCCTCTCTCCCTCTTGTTCTCTCTTGCTTTGTCTCATTCTCTCTATCTCTCTTGTTCTTTATCATTCTCTCTCACATTTTCTCTCTTCTACTTCCTTTCTTTCTCAATCTGTCTTTCATTTTCTTTCTCTTTCTTGTTTGCACTTTCTCTCTCACTCTCTCTGCTTCTTGATGCTCAACCCTCCTTAAAAACTACCTTAAAACTACCCCATACAACTTGCCCTGGTATATTAGAGCACATTTTCCTTGTAATGCTTCTCAAAGTGCATATGGTCACTTTAAAGACCCTGTATATACAGCCACCATTGTTTCCCTGTATTGTCTCTGTGCCGGTTAGTTACCCTGAGGGAGTAGGACAGTTTTCACCTTAGAGCCGAGAGATCAGAGAAAGTGAAGCTGCCAGCTTGAGTGAGCAGTCAATGAACCCATGAACACTACCTTTTTATGAACAAGATACTTATTTTGCAATTCACAGTAATTTTATGCCTTGGCGCTGTGCTGCTGCGGCAAACCAAACTCGACATCACATAAAACAGTATTATTAAGTCTGAGTCGTCGTTTCAGATGGAGACCTTTCATCAGGTCTAGGTCCGAAATGTCGACTCTTTATTCACTTCCATCCATGCTACCTGACCTGCTGAGTTACCTCAGCATTTTGTGTGTGTCTGGAGAATCTCTTGTGTTATTAATAAATCTCATTCTGATTGTCTGATCAAAGACACACTGGCAATGGCAGACAGCCAAATATATGTACGGTGGACAGTATTCCACCGGTAGACGACGTCTCCACCTGATATGAATTCTCAAGTGTGCTGAGGTTGCAAAGGGATGTGGGCTCAGCCAGCTCCATCACAGGCTCAACTCTTCCCACCATCGAGCACATCTTCAAGAAGGCAGCATCCACTACTAAGGACCCTCAGTCTAGGACATGACCTCTTACCATTACTACCATCAGGGAGGAGATACAGGAGGCTGAAGACCCACTCTCAACATTTTAGGAATAGCTTCTTTCCCTCCATTATCAGATTTTTGAATAGCTCTTGGACCAATGCACAGTACCTTGCTATTTCTCTTTTGGACTATCTAACTATCCATTCACTCATCCATTTAATTGTTATAACATAGTAATTTTTATGTATTGTACTGTACTTCTGCCACAAACCAGTGACAATTTACTTGAACAACACAGATAAAATGCCAGGGGACCTCAGCGGACCAAGCAGTATCTATGAAAAAGAGTAAACAGTCAACATTTTGGGCCATGGCCCTTCAACAGGCCTGGAAAAAAGACGGGAAGTCTTGAGTAAGGAGGCGGGAGGAGGGGAGGAAGAAGTACAAGGTAGTAGATGATAAGTGAAGCCAGGAGAACTGGGAAAATGATAGGAGAGGATAGAAGACCATGAAATAAAGGCAAGGGGGAGGAGCACCAGAGGGAGGTGATGGGCAGGTAAGCAGATAAGGTGACAGAGGGAAACAGGAATGGGGAACGGTGAAGGAGAGGGGAGGGGACAATACTGAAAGTTCAAGAAATCATGGTTCATGCCATCAGGTTGGAGGGTAAAACCTGATTCTGATTCTGAGAAATTTTCCAGACAATGCTGCAGCCAGGAAAATCACCTCTCCACAAATTCTAAAGGAGAAGCTGGGCACAGTTCAACACTGTGTGGCCCAGCTATCGGGAAAAGTTGGGTGGTGTACAGAAAGCATTGTGATACCAGAGATTTAAATATTGCAGTAACAGCCCAATGTCGCAGCAGTTAGCTCCCAGTAGGGAGAGAATCTATAGAGGCTTGGATTCAGGTCAATGTCCTTCCTGTTACTAAATTTCTGTCAACAACTTTAGAAATCAAGAGGTGTTAGCAGAAACAGTCAGCCCTCTGGAGCTTGTTGAGATGTGGTTCAGTGGGAGGGGATTTCCCTCTGGGTTAAAACAAGCACACCCCTGACAATCTAGAGCTGTGCTATTGGAGTGCCACATTGTAGGAAGGGCTGTCCCGAGAATGTCAAACTCAAGTCCAGCAGTGTTGTGGTTAGTGCATCGCTTTACAGCTTCAGCTGTAAGATTAGGGTTCGATTTCTGCCATTGTCTGTACATTCTGGTGCCCCACTTCTTACCCTTCTTCTTCTTCCGCCTTTACCTTCCCTACCTATCACCTCCCAGCTTCCTACTTCATCCCCCTCTCCAATTCACCCACCTTCTCCCTCACATGGCTTCACATATAACCTTTGAGCTTCCCTCCTCCCACCTTCTTACTCTGGCTTCTTCTCCCTTCCCTCCCAGTCCTGATGAAGGGTCTCAGCCCAAAACATTCACTGTTTATTCCCATCCATCGATGCTCCCTGACTTGCTGAGTTCCTCCAGCATTTTCCGTGTGTTGCTATATACAAAATCCTGAAGGGGTAGATGGTAAAGAGCATTTTCCCATGGCTGGGGAAGATATCTAAAACAAGATGGTATAGGCTAAAGGAAAGAAGGTGAAGGGAGTTTTCCACATAGAAGTTGTTCAGAACATTGCCGAGGAATTGGTGGAGGTCTCACAGTATTTAAGAATCATCTTAAATGGACAAGTACGTGAACGGCCAAGGCAAAGCAGGATACTAACCAACTGTGGACAAATCAAAGATCAAAGTACATTTATTATCAAAGTACACATATGTCACCCTGACATTTATTTTCTTGCAGGCATTCACAGTAAAACAAAAATACAATAGAATCAGTGAAAAACTACACTCAAAAACTGACAAGCAACCAGTGTATAAAAGAAGACAATCTGTGCAAATACAAAAATTATAAATTAATCAACAAATAATATTGAGCACATGAATTGGAGAGTCCTTCATAGTGAGTCCATAGGTTGTGGAATCTGTTGAACGTTAGGTGAGTGAAGTCATCCACACAGGTTCAGGAGCCAGGTGGCTGTAGGGTAATAAGGGTAGATTGAATCAAAAGGCAGCATGGGCATGATGGGCCAAAGGGCCTAATTCTGTCTGATACAACTCTTTGACTTAGTCTTCCTGAACCCATCAAACAGAGACTTCTAGACAGACACAACATTCCCCACACTCTCTCATTCCAATGAAAAGGAACTTGAAGAGCTTGGTCTTTGTAAGCCAATTCCCTTGCGACAGACAGAACTTTGTACCCTATGAAACACTTCTCTGAATTTCATCAAAAAAGTGCTGTGTTGTTGGATGTATAGAAATTAGTCTGTGCACAGCGTGATCCACAATGTGGTCATGGACAGGCGGGAGCCACTTCTTTCTAGATTCTTTTTTGGTTATGACAAATAAGTAGAACTCCTTGCATAGCAGCTATGGGGTATTTAACCTTGAAAGGGGCAGATAGTTTAACGGCAGAATCGGGATTATTTTCACTGACATGAAATCTGTTGTTTTGCAGCAGCAGTACAGTGCAAAGATATAAAGTTACCATAATCTACACAAATAAATAAAGAGGACGTGATCGTGTTTACAGGTTCATGGAGCATTCACAAACGTGGTGGTGGAGGAGAGGAAACAGCCACTTCTGACAATTTGGATCTCCCTGGTGCCACCCTGGAGTGTGCATACGGGATTCTGCAAGGACACCTTAACCATCAACTTGCAGGGAGAGAAGAAAGGAAGAGGGAGAGAGAGAGAGAGAGAGAGAGAGAGAGAGAGAGAGAGAGAGAAGAGAGAGAGAGAGAGAGAGAGAGAGAGAGAGAGAGAGAGAGAGAGAGAGAGAGAGAGAGAGAGAGAGAGAGAGAGGGAGAGAGAGAGAGAGAAGGAGGGAAGAGAGAGAGAGGAGAAGGAATGAGAAAGGGGAAGGGGAGGGAGACGGAGGGAAGAAAGAGAAAGGAAAGGGAGTGGGGTGAGAGGGAGGGAGAAAGCAAAAGAGAGGGAGGGAGGGAAGAGAGAGAGGAGGGAATGAGAAAGGGGGAGGGGAAGGGGAGGGAGAGGAAGGGAAGGAGAGGGGAACAGCCACTTCTGACAGTTTGGATCTCCCTGGTCCCACCCTGGAATGTGCATACGGGATTCTGCAAGGAGACCTTAACCATCAACTTGCAGGGAGAGGGAGAGGGAGGGGGAGGGAGGGGAAGGGGAGGGAAGGAGAGAGGGAGAGGGAGTGAGGGAAGGAGGGAAGGAGAGAGAAGAGGAGAGAGGGGAAGGGGAAGGGAAGGAGAGAGGCAAAAGGCAGTGCCAACAATCATGCTGACCAGACACAGTCAGGTTGAGTAACGTTCCTGTTGGCCCTGCCTGCACCTTGGCTGCCCGGCTGGTGGTGACTCAGCGGTGGAGTTTCCTACTTGAGAGGCCGTTGAAACAATCCTGCTATACCCCAAGGGAGAAGCAGGCATGATTCAACTGGCAGACGGAACTGATTAAGGAAAAGCTGCAATGAAAATATTCCATCCCATAAAGTTTTTATTTAATCTTGACTTTCATCAGATGTGAAAAAACAGCGACTGGGAAAGGGAGGAAAGTCTGCCTCAATTGCCTTTCAAGTCGTCTCATAGAGCCATACTGAACAGAAGGAGGCCCTTCAGCCCAACTCATCCATACTGACCTTGGTGGCATCCTGGGCCAGTCCCACTTGTCTGAGCTTGACCCATATCTCTCTAAACCTTGCCATCCGTAGTGTGAGTTCTTCCAGTAAATTGTGTTACCGGTCCAAATGTTTCTTAAATGTCGTAATCGTACCCACTCTTACCGTTTCCTCTGGCACCTTGTTCCGTATATGCTTGCTATGTTGGAGCCAGAAGTTTGGTGACACCTGAGGGGCACCCAACACCATCTTTGCTGATTGGATTTGACGCACCTTACTGTACATTTCAATGTTTCAATGTATTTGTAACAAACAACGTTATATTTATACCCATCGCACTCTGTGTGAAAAAGTTACTCCTCAGGCATCCTTTAAGATCTTTTCCCTCTCACGTTGACCTCGAGTTTTAGATGGCCCTACCCTGGAAAGTATATGCCCCAGCTCAAGGACAATTTCTATCCCACATTGAATGGATGTCTCATATGCTAGAGATCATCCTCCAATCTACCTTGCCATCTCCCATCTCTCACCTCCCAGCATCCGTCACTATTCCTCCAATAGTCCATAGACCCTCCTCACCTGGATCCACCTTTCACCTGCCATCTCCTCTCCACCTTTCAGCCCAGATGATGGGTCTCAATCCAAAATGTCCACTGTCCAATTCCAGCCCCATAGGTGCTGCCTGACCCATTGAGTAACTCCACTATTTTGTTGGTCCATATTCCAGACCCCACAGTCTCTGGTGTCTCTTTATAGTCTCTGATCCTGGGGGAGTCTAACCAAATACTACAGGGTATGACCTTGAGGTGGGGGGGAGTTCAAAGGAGATTTACATTACTGTGCGTAAGTCTTGGGCACATATATATACATAGAAACACATACACACACACCCACACACACACCCACACACACACATATATATGTGTGTGTGTGTGTGTATGGGAAGTCTAGGATCAGAGGGCACAGAGTCAGAATTCAAGAGTGTCCCTTTAGAACAGAGATGAGGAGGAATTTCTTTAGCCAGAGGATGATAAATCTGTGGATTTCAATGCCACAGACAGCTGTGGAGGACAAATCACTGGATATATTTAAAGCAGAGGAGGAGAAGGTAGGAGAATGAGATTGAGGAGGATAATAAATCAGCCATGATAAAATGGCAGAGGAGACTCGATGGGCTGAATGGCCTATAAATCTTATGGAGGTGGCAGCTGCAGATACAATAGTAATGTTCGAGGGGCATTTAGACACTTGAACAGGTAGGGAATGGGGCGGGGTCATGGCCACGTACAGGCAGATGGGACGAGTTTGCTGTGCCAACCATAATGGTAAGAAATGGGTTTAATAATTTTTTTTTTCTTTTTTAAGCTGCTCTCTTGACAACCTCTGAATTGGAATGTGAGTTAGTGGATGGTTTATATTAGCTGAACTCACAACAAATAGTTAGCAAGGACTTTACACGAACAAAAAGTCTTACTGCTGAGCAGAGGTAAGTGAAGTTATGGAGTTAATGGCCGCAATATCCTTTGGGCTTTTTTTGACTGAAATGCGGGGAGTGATGGGTGATTACTAACAAATTTATTTTTTCATGTGGTCTACCAGACTGAATGAGGGTGGTGTCTCCTAATCACTCCCATTTGTCCTAGAGTTGTACTGTCCCTGCAGGCTGCCTCTTCAATACTAAAGATTAAAGATTAGCTTTATTTATCACATGTATATCGAAACATACTGTGAAAAACGTCATTTGTGTCAATAACCAACACAGTCTGAGTATGTGCTGGGCAGCCTACGTGTGTCGCCATGATTCTGGCACCAACACAGCATGCCCACAACTTACTAACCCTAACCCGTACATCTTTGGAATGTGGGAGGAAACCAGAGCACCCGGAGGAAACACACACGGTCATGGGGAGAACGTACAAACTCCTTACAGAGAGCAGTGGGAATTGAATCCCGATCGCTGACACTGTAAAGCATCACACTAGCAACAACGATGCCATGCCACTCTATAGAATAACAGCACAGAACAGGTCCCTGCTGGCCATCCCATTAATAACACTTGCAGCTTATGTGCCTCCACAGTACAAGCGCTTGTCTGGATAATTCTGAAAGCACAGCGTGGCCAGAGGCTGTAGCGTTGTAGACTCAGCCAGTTCCATCAAGAATGGAAGGTAGGGGTGGGAATCACAATGAAACCTGCCGAGTATTGAAAGGCTCGGATAGAATGGATGTGGAGCAGATGTTTCCTATAGTGGGGGAGTCTAGGACCCGAAAATACAGACTCAGGAAAAGAGAGTGTATCTTTAGAACAGAGATGAGAAAGACTTTGTTTAGCCAAATTGGGGTGAATCAGTAGAATTCATTGTTATGAATGGCTGTGGAGGCCATGGAGGTTGATAGGCTCCTGATTAGTGAGGGTGTCAAAGGTTACGGGGAGAAAGCAGGAGAATGGGGTTGAGAGGAATAAATGAACCCTGTGGAATGGTGGAGCAGACTCAATGTGCCAAATGGCCTAATTCTGCCCCGATATCTAAGTTTAGGGGAGATGTCTTATGGGCTGAGTGCGGGTGAGAGTAAGCGCTCGGCACGGACTAGAAGGGCCGAGATGGCCTGTTTCCGTGCAGTATATATCAGGGTAGGTTTTTAATAGAGAGTGGTAGGTGTCAGAAATATATTGGCAGAGCTTGGGGTAGAGGCAAGTACATCATGGGGGCATTTAAGAGATTCTTATATAGCCCATAAGACCATAAGACATAAGAGAATTAGGCTGTTCTGCCCATCGTCTGCTCCACTATTCCATCATAGCTGATCCACTATCCCTCTCAACCCCATTCTCCTGCC